>NC_089210.1:19700410-19867910 GCF_963930695.1 Labrus bergylta | reverse complement strand
CCAACTTCTGTTACTTTAAATGGAAGATGACACAGCACTAAAGTTTACCAGAAAGAATAGTCAGATCAGTGGAACTCAGCAGCACTAATATTGTCCTTATATAACCTTTCACAGTTTGGACATTAAGGCCATTATCTGCATGCTTCAGACAGTTTGATCTGCTGTTGTCAGATGAAACTGTTTTCATTGCCGTGGATCACAAACTGCGTCACTATTTTAAGATTTTTTTCAGGACTAAAAAGCATTCTGCTCTTCTCTCAGGGTGACAGTTGTTTCTGCAGATCGGATCAGTGCTGTCTGGGCTTGCTGGGACTTGCAGCGATATGCAGTGGAAGGAAGTGTACTCTTACGTTTGTGTGTGTATGTGTGTGTGTGCTGGGCCCAGTGCATGCTTCATATTTGTGCATGCATCTGCTGCACACACACATCTGCTGTCAGTGTGTGCGCACATGCATGCAGCTCAGTGTGTGCCAGGGAGCGCAGGAATCTGACACACATGGCGGGACACACTGTGTGGGTTGAGGGTGTGTCTGGAGTAAGATTCCCTCCATGTCTCCCATCTTCATCTGCTCAAGATCACATTTCTGTATACTCTTAACACTGCTTACACTAACACTGTTGCCTATAGTGACAGGTTTTATTTATAGGAGTTACGCTGCCCCCTGCTGGAGAACATGGGTTGATGCTTTACAGAAGCACGCTGAAAGTTTGAATAGGTGTGTACATTTAGAATGAACAAGAAGACTTGCGAGCAGGACATTAAATCTCTGCCATCTTCAGGAGAAACTGCTTTAAGACTTTGTTCTCATTTTGGATTTTTGGGAAAGTATCTTCTTTTAAACTCTGCGTTTATGAGCCTGTGCTCTCATGCACATGTGCATCTCAGCATGGTAAACATGCCTAAATCAACACAAATGCAAACTTAGAGTCCAATGTAAGCAACACGCTGGCAGTCGGATGTGCAGAATTTCAGTCCCAAAGTCTTTATGATGAATCACATGTGGGACGTGCGTCTGTCTCTCTACAGGTTGAATAATTGTTCACTGGTTTAATCCAAATCATTTTTCATATCGGTCTACGTGCTATCATCTCCCCAAACACATTTCCCAGATCATTAACTTCTCAGTTTCACTCAGGTGCTGTGAGTCTCCCCGGGCTGCCTTCATATTTTCAAACAGCATTTCTTCTGATGAGCATTTTGTGAGAAGAGAGTCTGTTACTGCTGACTTTATGGCCACTGTTTAATGGTTCATCTCAGTGAAAATGCCACTAGGACTGGTTTATGGCCTCTAGCCTGTGGCTGGTTACGGTTGAAGTTGCCTCCGTGTGACTTCTGACGTCAAAGAGAGAAAACAAGAAATACAGCAATAACATGAGGACGATGTTACCTTTACAAAATCATCAGCCAATCGAACACATGAAGTTCAAATAACAAGACTTTTTCAACCAAGTACGCATTTTAAAGAACGCTCAGATATTTTAAAGTGCACCCATACTAAACTAAAAGTTATTTTTTCTAAAGGTTGTGTCCAACTTTCCAGTGTGGGAAATAGACAAATCCACGCTGGAATTCACAAATAAGTAGGCGGTTAAGTTTCAGATAACTCATCGTGGCTTCATCAGATATGAAGGATTACCCACAGGTGTTTCTGTACATGATTTCTGTGCTGTGATTTCCATCAGACAGTAAAAAAACCCAGTAAATTCATTTTGGTCATGATCTGTTTTCAAGATGTGGAAACAGAAGATTCCTGAAATCAGACAATCGGACTCAGTTTCTCTGACTTTTTATTTAGCGATAGGAGAGTGGATAGAGTCTGAAATCAGAGAGCGAGAGAGAGAGAGAGAGGGAGAGAGAGTGGGGAATGACATGTGGGAAAAGAGCCACAGGTTGGATTTGAACCGGGGCCGCCCGCTTGGAGGACTATAGCCTCTGCACATGGGGCGCACACACTAACCACTACAGTATGCAATAGCGTTATAACTCTGGTAACTCGAGTTTTAAGCCCAAAGTAGTAGAGTATTTAATTAGATCTCAATAAAAAGCTTTCTTATTACTGTCAAGAGCAAAACAGTTTGAAACCAAGTTTATTCTGTATTGGTAGGCAGACAAGAACTGAGTCCCTTGACCTATGAAATATCATCGATCTTAAATGTCACTTTTCACACTGTGGAGAGCTCCAGTTCACACACAGGGTGTCGAGGAAGAAGGCAAATGTACTAAATCAGTTTCTAAAAGACGGTGTTTTTTAATGTTTTTTTGAGGCAGGAAGACTGTGTGCGTCATCATTCATCAGTAGAAATGTTGTGTGAATGGTGCATTATTAACACACATTTACTGTAGATGCAGGCCTCCACTAACTACCACATCCGTTTGACTTCTCTCTCCCAAGCACAGTGACACACACACACACACACACACACACTGACCCACGCCTGTGTCCTCCCCCTCACACACACAAAGCCTCATTCACATGGTCATTAAGTCATTAGGCTACTTATTTATTGATGTCTGCCTCCAGAGCGAACGAGCATGTCAGACGATCTACTGACCGCCTGTGTGAGCCTGTCCTGACCATATTAGTTCATAGTTTGATTCTGTGGCTCCTCTCTGGATTTATTTATCTATAACTCCAACTTTTCACTCCTCCTGATCTGAGCGTTTACAGTGAGACTTTGATTTATGTCTTCATCATGATGCTGATCTGACCAGATTCAGAGGAATGCTTAAAAATGAAATCTCAGTTCAAGGCCTCCCTCCCCTTGAGTGTGTGTTATTCATGTGATCGAGCCTACAGGAAGTGTGTTTGAATGTCAGCATGCGTATAATTTGACCAGCCCTGTAAAAAAAAAAGGAGCTTTCACAGAGTCTGAGGGGAAGGTCTGAGTGGAGAAGGGGAAGGAGGAATGGAGGGAAGGAGAAAAGGGGGGGAGGGAAGATAGTGAGCTGGAGATACAGAGAGAGGCAGGGAGAGAGAGAGAGCGAGAGAGGGAGGGAGGGAGGGCTGGGGGTCGAAATCGCTCGCTCATTCCAAAGTGTGGAAGTTGAGAAGGAGGAGAAGAGAAAAATAAGTTGCTGCTTTAAGGAAGAGAGAGAGAGAGAGAGAGAGAGAGAGAGAGAGAGAGAGAGGAGTCAGAGCTCCGGTTTGGATCAGTGAGCTTGTTTTTTTTTTTCTCACTCCCCTCCTCTCCTCTCCTCTCTCCTGCACGGGCTCCTAATTTGGGATTTGTTTGAAAGCGGGACTTCGCCCCTGGAAGACTTTTTTTCCTAGCTGGGGAAAGGGAACCCAGCTCCCTCTCTCTGAGATTACACACACACCCTCCTGCACATACACACCCGCTCCCCAAAATGTCTGATTCCAGTGTCAACGCTCACTTGGAGGGGATCATATCAGACTTTGAAGGTTAGTTGTCTCTCTCTCTCTCTCTCTCTCTCGTAAGCTCTGCTGCTCCTCTGCTCCTCGGCGTGTCACTCTGAGGAGCAGAGGCTCTCTCTAACCCTGCCATGAGGACACTATAGATGGTTTCCACATGTTTGATTGGAACGGAGCAGATCTGAAAAAAACTGGAGAGTGTGAAGGGGAAGGCTGACGTTGGCATCGAGCTGTGGTGTTTTGAAAGTGTGGGATCATGCTTAAAGTGTTGCTTTTTAACTTCTCTTGAACTTTTGTCAAGATCCACCAGTGTGTGTTTTTAATCAGGCTGGAAAAACAAGAGGAACGCAGACACGATATTGTCACGATACGATATGATATCCGAGGTATGACACAATATGGTATAATACATGCATATGTTTACATTTTTCAACAATTATTAGAATCAGTTTTTGCAGCAAAACTGGATACATGAAGCAGATTATAATGACCACACTGTCTGCTTATTGCACACACACATGACACACTGAACTTATACTACAGTATACATTTCACCCAAAGTATATATACAAATAAGTCTCTAATAATTTGCAATACGAGTCGTCGTTTGTGTTTTGTATCTGGTGGGAATATAGAAGCAAGACGTTACAATGTTATCCAGTGCTAATATACAAAAAAATAACTGGGATGCTTTTTGTTTGGATAACAAATGGACAGGACATGCTGCATTTGATGTAAAATGTGATTGTCAGAGCAGATTTTAATGACCATGGGTCATCAAAACATGTCATGTCTGCTGCATGCTCCTGACAAAGTAAACACAAACGTGTGCACTGCTGTACGATCACAGGTCCATGAGTGTGTGTTTTGTACCTGGTGGGAATCACTCGTGGCAAGATGATACAACGTTATCCCGATGCTACAATGCAAAACAATATCAGGAGGTTTTTTTTTAACAACTTTTGATGCCAAAAACTGTGATTCACGGCATGTTGCTGCAGTAGAGAGTGATTGTCAGAGCAGGTTTTAATGACCAATGCTTTAAGAAAAACCTACTTTTAAAGTTGCAACAGTGAATATTTACACACACTTAATGCAAACATTATGTCCTCCACCTTTAGTTTGTTATGCATCGTCATGTTTGCAGGAGAGAAAATGTGCATTAGGAAGAAAGTGTGCAACTGATTCAGCCTCTTCTTAGAACCATCTGCACGATAGAGAGGCGATATAAACGTGTGTGTGTTTCCTGTATGTTGTATCAGGAGACAACAACTGACCTCATAGCTGTGGGGGGGAACACCTGGCACCACCTCCTCCTTTTCATCTCTCTGCCCCTGGCCCACAGATTCCCTCTGTCATCCCCTCTCCTCCCACTCTTCCTCCTCCTCCATCCTCCGGCTCTGCTGCCCTCTTTCTCTCTCTCTCTCTCAGCAGCTCGTCCGTCCTCGGCTCCTCTCCCCTTCTCTTGCTGCTGGAGGACTCGGAGAGGAAAGAGGGCAGATGGGTGAGGTGGTGGTGGGGGTGGTGGGGGTTGACAGCCCCCACACCTCTCCCCCAAGTTGCTGTCTATCTGACTTATCTGTCTCCCGTCTCTCACAAACACACGGCCATTAGGGACGCATCCGCACTTGTCCGGGGCTGCCCCTCTGTCAACACCGGTTTGCTTGTGGTATGTACGCTGAATCTCTGCCTGTCCTTTAGGTCTTTATGGTGACAGCTTACACACAGCAGCGGAGCACAAAGATAAGTGGCATTCAGGAGAAAAAAGGTGTGCTTTAACCAGTCATGCTTTTAGTCAGCCTCGCTCATGTGTAACACAAACATAAAGGAGCGCTGTTGTCGTTGTCAGCGGTGTGTGCTACCTTTGTGTCACCACCATGTAACATGATGTACGTATGCTCCTGTGGGGCTCGACGAGTACAGCAAGGCACAAGACGCAGCAGGGTGTGAGGCAGTTTGTTTTCATTATTTTTAACCAGTGAGGAAAATATAAAAAACATAGGTGCAGGTGGTGGTCTTCAGGCACATCATCAGTCAAAACACTTCCATTCGATCGTAAGATAGAAGAAAAACATTTAAGTTCTTTTGGAGCGGTGAAAACCACATGTTGATCTGCAGTCAGGAGAATTCTTTATTTGATCTCTCCTACCTTTTTAAAAAGCTCGCCAGAGAGGAAATAGTATTAAAATAAATCTGTTGCAGGTTTTTCCTGCGTGTGTACAAGAGCAACAAATGTCCATAAAATGCAACATGTGACTGAAAGTGAAGTTAGCATTCAGCAACACAAGAGATGACCTTATTTCATGTCTTTATTTTTGTACTTCATTGGTGAAATGTGTTAGTGCAGGTGTGTGTGTGACTGAGGTATATTCAGTACCATAGAGAGGGAGAAAGAAAGTAAGGTCATCTGATTCGTTGTCACCTCTGAGTGGGAGTCGGTCAGTGGGTACTGGAAGCTGATGACGCCCCTGAGGTTGATGACCTCAGCTGTGACTTCATCCTCTCAAACCGACACAGCTCATTGACCGGGACGCTGGGCTTTCCGGTCAGCACAAAGAAAACACACACAGTCATACAGTGTTGTCTTTTACAGCACCTCAAATGAGGTCTCTTGTGCTTCCTACTAAGAATATAGAGAAATACTGATTTGTTTGTTTCCATGAACAAGATATCTGGCTTTTCCTATATAGCCGTGGTATACTCTGTCCTCACTTCCCTCACTTTCCTCTTGTTTTCTCTGTTTATCTGAAAGCTGTATGTTAAGGGCATTCACTGGCCGAGTGAGAGGAAATTCCACAGGAGTAGATTTCTGTGGTGGGTGAGCTGTGGAGGAGTGGATCAGAGCACAGACGCTCCTCTCTTTACAGCACGAGGCCCGGCCTGCATGCTCCTCAGCAAACCAACACATTAACACAAGCTTTCATGGTCGAGGAGGAGACGAGTTCAAGATTGAATCAACCTGAGGTGTTCATGGACGAAGGAAAGGAGAGTTTTAAAGATTAAGGATGCAGGACAATCTCTTATTTCCAGTTAAAGTCTGCTACTGGTTTCTTAGTTTTTAATAAAATTATTTTCTGAGGTGTTTATTATATATAAGATCGAACCCTTAAACACTTAAAATAACTGGGTGGCCGCTACGCTTCTGCTCTTTAATCAAACACAGAACAATTGTTTAACATCTCTTTTAAATGAAGGGGACGAGCCTTGTTTTGTAGGAAAAGACGCCTTGATGTTGACGTGAGAAATTTGACGAGGGATCACGGTCGCATCTCAGAAGCCTGCCGAAAAGGAAAACTGTTATTATAAGAGAACTACCACTTAGCTGTGGTTTGGGATTTTTTTCAGGAACTCTGTATAGTCGGGTTTGTGCTCTGTGACCCAGAATGCACTGAAACGGCTCTGATGCAAACGTCTCTTTAAATAACAGAACCCAGCGAGCTCTAACCGGGATTTCGGCCGCTGAGATTTGGTCGAAAACATACATTTTAAATAGACTTGAGCTTGTATATCTCTTCCTCAGACTATTCAAAGCACTTTTACACCGCAGGTCACACCTACACATTCACACACTGATGGTAAAGGTTGCTGTTTAAAGTGTCCATCAGCATTAATTAATCCATTCACACATATTCACCGCTGATGAAGCAGCAGGAGTAACTCTGGGTTAAGTGTCTTGCCCAAGGACACATCGGACATGTGGCTGCAGGATATGGGGATCAAACCCTCGACCTTCCAGTTGATGGGCGACCAACTCTACCGACTGAGCCACAGCCGCCCCACACTGACTGAAATCAGGTTGGTCTGTCCGAGACCTTTTTTCAGACCCACATCAACGTATCAGAAACACAATTTCATTTTAAAATTTTGATCACGTTTTCATTTTACGGTTGAAATGAGGACAGTAATGATTATTATGACCACATTTCAGTCAGTTTGCAGCAGTGGGAGAAATTTGATCCACACACAGATGTCACATAACAGTTTTATGTTTCATTCTTATTTTCATAAATGTTGTGCTTCATGGGCAGTGTGTTAAAAAGAAGGGTCAATGACATCGTAAGGGAAGCAGTATCACATACAAGAAAAAAGGTAGATTTTGTAGGCCTGGGTAATATATCAAGTTTTTTTAAAATACATTTTTGGGTTTTTAGACTTTATTTGATGGGACAATAGATGGAGCAGGAAATCAGGAGGGAGAGAGAGAGAGAGAGAGAGAGAGAGAGAGTTGGTGTCTGTGATGCTCTGATCATATATATAATCATTTAAGCCGTTATGTGTCTTCAGGAAAGACTTGAAAATTGTTCTTATAATCTGTGTGAATGTGATGAACCTTGTGAAAAATGCAGAATTGTGGTCCAATCATTAACTTTGAATCCAAGTCTTCAAATAGTCGGTGGGAAACATTTCACTTTTCCAACCAGTTTTGAACGTCTTTTCAAAGGTGACTACAGTCGTCTTTTTAACGGACAAATGTTCTCTGGGAAATATGGATTCAAACGCAGTGAACTCAAACCATACAAACCCTTGTCGTGTGACAAAACCCCAGCACAGGAAGTGTGCTGATAGAGTCTGTATCAGAAGGGAGGAAGTGTCCTCTGATTATCACCGGCCCCAGGAGCCCCCTCCTCCATCAGCATTATCAATAAGGTCTTTGGTCGCCCTTTAAAAAGGTTTCCTGCTCATGACGCTGACAGCTTCAGTGCTGTGGGGAAGCACACAGGGTCACTCTGAGTTGGAGGGAACACTGGAGGTCTTTGTTGGTCTCTAAAGTTACTCTCTTGTGTTTTTCTGCCTGTTGGACACGTGGAGCTAAAACCTGCACTGACTCCAAACCCAGAAAAGAGCCCAAAGTTATCAACAACAGGCTGCATGCTACAGCAGAAAACAACCAGCATGTGATGACAGCTAGTCTTTGTGCATTGAGGAGAAAAAGTTGTTTTTATTCCGCAGAGAATGGAAAGTGTGCTGGACGAGTAATGGAGAGAGAGACGCCTTTAGGAGAGAGACTTGGCCTTTAAAGACTGTATTTAAGGACCAGATGCTTTTATCCCATGTGATCCAGAGCGCACTTTCACATTCAAGGCCAATGTGATAAACAGCAGAACTTTTTTTTTTTTTTTTACACAGTTTATGGACATAACCGACTTAAGCTGTGAGTGTGCAACATATCAAACTGGTGGTAATGTAAAAATGTCCGACACTCTGTTTTGGCTGATTTGTTGACCCCTTTGGTTGCCGTAGTAATAGAAAGAATTGCAGACAGATGAAGTGCAAACAATTGTCCATATATACAATAAGTAATGCTGCAGTTCAACAGGGGGAATGAGGTTGTTTTTTAATGTTGCTTATGAGTTCTCCTTTTTGCAAATGAAGTGCAGATGTGTGAAACTTTGCAGAAATAAAAATGAGCTAAATGTTGCTCACCCTGTGCTCTAACATGCAACAGATTGGGACATCCTTATTCAGCAAAAATGACCCTATTTGATGTTTGGTCTCAACGCTTCCTGTCATGAATCTGCATAATATGAAGGCTAATGTTTGTTGAGCAGCTGCATGGATAAAAGAGCAACTGGTATTGCAAACAACAAAGTTGTTGGTTGACTTGCTTATGAGTTGGAGATGTGCAGCTCGTGGGATAGCTGCAAACTTTTGGAATCAACCGACTAAATAAAAGCTATAAATAGATGTTGTTTTTGGTTTGAAAAAAATCGCAATCAGTGCCAACTTCCGGTTTCCTGACACTGTCACAATAAAAGCTTTATTTGGACCAGTTGAACACTACCAAAATAAGAAAAGAGCTGCAGCCGATAAGGTGTTTGCTTTAGTAAGTGAGTTCAAATGTGAAAAACAAACACACGGTTAGACTGATTGTGATGAAATGAAAATGATAAACAGTTGTGGGAATCCTGCGTGTTGTGATTCAGCTTGAACCCAGCAGATGAGGTAATATGCTGTTAACACTAAAAACTTCTTTGTGAAGTGATTACAGATAACAAATGAATGGCTATCGCTAAGAAATACCAAGAATTAAAGCATCAAAAACAGGGTGTGATTTCATGAAAACCTTAAAAATTGTAACTTCTTAAACACAGCCATCACTCTTGTTGTAGTTGGAAACTGTTTTATTTAATTAGCAGCTTGACAAAATTCCTTACTCTCATTTTTCTCAACAAAAGAAGACAAAAGGCCGCTTTTTTTTTCTCGTGTTGTTGTCCATCCAGCTCATCTCTTGTCACGCTCTGAGAGGCGTAGAGAATGTCCATGAGGTGCTCATCCACTACATGCTACACTGGATAACACAACCCCTTCATCATGTGACTTTCTGGAACTTTTATATCGTCTTATGTGTGTGTAAGAAGAAAAAACATCATGCTCTGCTGAGAGGTCGGCCTTATTTGGCAGTTTGGTGTGCTGGCTTGTTTACATGATATCACATAGCACAGTGTCCAACGTTAATGGGCTTCAGAACTCTTCCAGGGCTGCTTTTTCAAAATTCCAGGTTAAATGTGGAGTAAAGAAAGGGAGAGGGAGAAAGAGCTAACACTAAGAGACTGTGAGAGGACTGCGGTTGACATTTGGTGTTCATTAGTTTTATCTTATGAAGGACTGCTTTCACCTCAGAGAAGCAGAAGTTTAGCATTTAGCCTGGAGATGTCAAACGATATTTGTTTTCAAAGTCACATGCACGTGCACTTATTTCACCCTGAAAAATATAGAAAAATAAAGAAATCACAACTTGCACACATTCATTTCTGTATAATTAAAGATGCAAATGAATGGCACCGTCTTTTTAGACCCTTCAAAAAGGAGATACTAGCTTAAAGATATTTTCACCAAAAGTACCCACAACTTTTAGTCTCTGGATCTACATTGGGATCATTCCTTGCACCAATTGTTGTTTGCATTTCCACACAGGCTACATAACCCATGAAGATGAGAAACAATAGTCTGCTGACATGTGAGAGACAGAGTGTGAAAATTGTGAATAAATGTATCCATCAGTTCCATTGCAGGAACTTTCCTCAAGAAATAGCTACTTTTGGGGTAACCTGTTTTTCTTTCTAATGATTGTTTAAAAGTTATTTATTGTTTTTGGGGCCTTTTTGTCTTATTAAGATATGATGTCTGAAGAGAGATAGAAAACCTTAGGAGGAGAGAGTGAGGGATGACTTGAAACAAAGGGCGTACAGGAGCCCACGACCTCTGCGATAAGGACTATAACATCTGTACATGGGCATTAAGCTCAGGGACTTTTCAGATGGTACTGGCAGAATATTTCAAATTTGTTGAGTTCTTGCAGCATTAGGGAGACTTTCATGTATCAGCAGATTAAAGTGCCAACAGGTCTTTACACCTTGGTGAACTTGAGGAACCTTTAAATCACTTTGAAGGTTACTTCTTGGGTAATTTTGGTGGGAATGCAGCTATAGTACCTCCTAAAGTGAAGAAAGATCCTGCAGTAAAAAAGCTCATGTTTGACCTATTAATCTACCTTTTCATTCAAACATACGCACACATATAGATCCCAGGATGCATTGTGGTTTGATGTCAGCAGAGGCACAGATTTGTCCAGGCTGTTTTACAGAGAGAGAGAGAGAGAGAGAGTGAGAGAGAGAGTGAGAGCCTGACGGACAGGGCGTCTGACTCCACTGAGTCTGTGAGGATTTCACTGTGTTGTGTTTTTCTGTCACCACAGCGCGACGCGCGCGCGCACACACACACACACACACACACACACACACACACACACACACACACCAGCTCACAGCAGCTCATTATATCAAAATCACTGTTAAGTGGTCTGAGGCACTTTGAATAACTTTCTCTGCCTACTGTTTTCGCTCTTATCCCTTAAAGCCTCACACATTTTTGTTCAGGGCCAGAAATGTGCATTTTATACAGCTACAATAACTTAGCTGCAGCATCAAATGTTCATTTCTTGTCTTGATTGGCAATAAATTCTCATCCTTGTTTTGTATTAAGCCTTTATCGCTGTATCCAATGAGTTTTACAAATAACTTCAGTGTGACTGCTTTGCTTACATCACGCGCTTAGAGAAGAAGAAAGTGCATTGATAACTCTTAATTCCAGGAAATCTATTTTCTCAAATAAAAATACGTTCCACCATGTGAGCAACACAATAAGAAAGCACGTTTATTTATTGATTTGTTATTTTTATTGGTGAGACATCATGATAAAATAGAAATATATATCAAATCAAGCAAGACAATTAATACAAATTAGAATTAAATGTGTTTGAACCAGCACAATTTTAAGTTGAATATTTGTATTTGTTCGTTGGAACTTCAATATCAACGAACGTCAACAAAATTATTCCAGCCAATCATAGAAGTTGTTTGCGGTCACGTGGTCTATCGGAGCTTTTGAGGGGCGTGGCCACCGGTTGTCGTCATGTCAACAGCATAATGAACAGGTGCGCGATATCTAGCGGAAACCGTATATAAGTAAGAAGACGAGGAAATTATAAAAATAATCTTTCCACAGATGATTTAGTGGAGGCATGTTTGGTTCAGTTGTAGCTGAATGACTATAGAACATTATTTTGTATGTAATTCGTTAAATTTTATTTTTTGAATCGAGTGGATTTAGAAATTGTGAACGCCATGCTAACGCGCTATGTGAAGCGTGTCAAATCCGGTAAGATTAGCTTGCCCATTCACTCTTTTTTGGTGAATTTTACTCCATCGAAGAGGGTTCAAAATTCATTTAACACATTTTCCACCGCCTCCCTACTTAAAATTAACTAATTGAGTAAAGCTTAGCTGTGGTTAAATTAGTTTTAAATTGAGAATATCCTGTCGAGCCATAACTTTTGTCATGCTAACAGTACATTTCTCCATGTTATGCTAACTGCTCCACATGTGCGGTTGTTTTTTCTCTCTCTCCTGTCACACAACAAACAAGTTGTCAACAAATTAATCTTTGGTTAGTTAAATCAAGTTCATGGTTATAATTTCTACTTTTGGGGTAAAATGTTTTAACACAGTTTTAACAGCTTTTAGAGGAATCCAAGAAAATCCTGTTGCTGCACCAGGGTTTTGTTTATTGATAATCTATCAGAATATTTTATGACACTTAAATTATCTTTACACTGCAAGCACTAAATAAAAGGTAGTTGTCCTGATAGTTACTACATCTTTTGGTTAACACTTTGCAATATTCTTTCTCCTATTTTGCAAAATAACCTTTGATAAATGATACTCTAACATTTCAAACTCTGTGGCTGTCATTCTGTCTGCGAACACAGTTTCTTCTTTCTTTGACTAAATGATAGCACTAACTTGATCATGCAGAGTCACTTGTGTTGCTGAAACTTCAATTTTGTAGATATGCCAGGAGTCAAGAGTCCTAATCATTACAGCTTTTGCCCTCATTATCTTGGATTTGTTGATTATGTCTTTCTTTGCTCTTGATTTGCAGAAATAATGAGATGATTTGATTGTCAAGAGAAATATATGTGCAAAATTCTTTGAGTTCAATTAGATATAGCAAATAGATTTTGTTGTTTCATGTCTAATCACAGTTGTTTTGTTTTCCAGCGCTGAAAAGGTCGTTTGAGGTTGAGGAGACAGATTCATCCACACATCCCTCGCCCCTGTCTCGTCGGACCACCAACCCTCTCCGCTCTTCCACCTCTTCCGCTTCCAGTCAGCGGAGCTATGACCTAAGCTCCCGCAGCTCTGACTACTCCTCTTCCAGATCTTCTCCCACTGACTCCAATCCACGCTCTCCAAAGACCGGCATGAGGCGAATTGAGTTATCAGGGGCTCGTAACCCTGAGGCAGCCTCTGCCCGCCGCACTGAAATCTCCATTGAGGTCTCCTCGAAGCAGGTTGACAACTCCCCGAGCGCAGGCATCGCTCGCTTCGGCCTCAAGCGGCCTGAGGTCAGTTTGAGCAGTCGGAGTACTCCTCTGGACACCTCCTCCAACTCCTTCTCAACAAACAGGAGGGCAGAGCTCAGCATGACACGGTCCAGTGAGGCCCCTGCCCCTCCCAGGAGGATGGACACCCAGCTGTCCTCAGCCCCAGTCTCAAGGATCCCCGAGCCACCTCAGAGAAGATTAGATCCCCAGTCCCCTGCCATCAGCCCAGTCGAAGGGGCCCTGAGGAGGCCAGAGATGCCCGTCTTCAAACAGCCAGATGGTTTGGTGCACGGCGGTCCAGTGGAGAACAACAACCATCCGCCTCCTGCACCCAGTGCACCTCTGCCGTCCCTGGTGGAGCCTCGGGTGGAGAGAGTGCAGTCTCCTGTCACAGAGACGCCCACAGCCAGACCAACAGACCGTGAGTACCTGCTCAGCTCACCTGGTTTTCTAACAAACGCGTTGTGTGTGTAAAAAAAAAAGAAAAAAAAAGTGGATTGCTCAGGGAGGTGTTTTCGCCTTTTACAATTTTTGGGCCTCTCTCTAACTGCTCCATACACCCTCTCCTTATGCACGTCTTCTACTCTGTTTTTCGCCTTTGCCTGAAGGGTCCACAACATAAAAATGCCATTTAAAACCACTGCTTGGGGTGGGTTGTCTAACCCTCAAACAGCACTTTTACAATGATGCTGACTGAATGAGCACGTGTTAAGCCATGTTTTAATCATCATGGAAGACGCTCTGAAAATAAAGGTTGTCTGTAATTATCCGCACAAATGTTTACTGCTTTAACCAAAATAAACATTTTATAGTACCACACACAGGTTAGCATCTTAATGTTTACACTATTACTGATCATTACAGCCTTTTTTTAAGTCTAAAAACAGTCATCTTGTTCATATAAGTGCGGTTTGTTTTAATTTAATTGTTGCAAAAACTAAGCAGCCTATTAACTTCAGAGTGATAATTAAAGAGAATATTTCCAAAAAAAGCAATGCCACCAAAGAAGCTTGGGAGTGTTTTGTAACTGAACAGAGTATATTATTTAGTCTGCTTTGACCTTTTTCATGTACCTTTTTATTTTAGGTTGCTTAGTATGAAACCATGCCTAAGAAAGAAATCTTTTAATCTCTGTTGCCTCCGGATGGAAAGTTTGTCCCATAACTTGTTGTTTTGTATTTTTCCTAAAGCTGTGTGTTTTATATGTAGTGCCACTTGATTGTTCTTGTTGTGGTTGTAACTGATTTCACTGGTGTCTTTCCAAATCAACTTTCGTCAGTTTTAATTAGCTAAACTGTGAGGAAATCATCCGATTGTTCCTCTTTTAATGTCCCTGCTTTTTTTTCAATGTTTGCGACATGTTTTATTTCAACGTCATCTTGTTAAAACACTAACAGGGCCTTGTTGAGGCAGTTTAAGATGCAGGCCTATGTTTGTATGTAAAAAGACAAAACTACAGACAACCAGTTTGATTTCATGTTGAGCTTTGTAATTCAGTTAGTCACAAATTAGATTATGTATTTGGGAAATACTTGAGGATTTCTGTTGATTCAAATTAGGAGGAAGCTTTGAGGTAAAAATAACAACCTTCTAGAGCATAACATAAGTCCATGCTTAAAGCTGATCAGTCTAGACAAACTGTGTATGTAGGTCAGCGAGTGTGATGATGAGAATCCCAGGGCTGATCCCAGCACAGCAGTTAAAAAAACAAGTCACACAGGAAATCAGCTGGTTAGACCTGCACACTTGAACTTCAATCAGCCACGTTGTAAAATGCAAATAAGGCTTTTGCGGTTAGCAGTTTTTATATGCCTGTCATACATACTTGTTTAATTTGGTAGTTCAAATTAAATCAGTTCTTATTAAGATGCAACTGAAACACAAGGAAAACTAACATGTTTGAATCAATAAATAATCAATAAAAACCTGTCTTTCCCACAAAAATTCACATACACAGCAAGATATCTCAGAAACTTTGGGTATTCCTCATCTTTAAAAACATGAAATTTAATATATAAGGTACCTCATGGACTTTATTTTAGCGCCATCCTGAGGTCAAATGCCATATTTTACAAGTTGAAGTAATAGTGAAGTAATGTGAAATCATTAATTGTTGTTTGGCTTTAATCTAACTCCATTTGGAAATGTGTGTTTTTCAGTGTCATTCTTTATACTTAAATATGATCATTCAAAACTAAGTTTCTACACAGTTTTTAGCTTGAAACCGGTCCTTGCTATGATGGGAAAATACATGGTATATTTGTGCTGGGTTTTATGCCGTTGCTTTAAAATATCTCCTGTCTTGCAGGTTGTTGTTACAGTTTCCCTTGATAACACTTATCCCATAAGACTGGCTCATCTTTATAGTGTAAATGCGTCTCAATGTGTGTCCAATCCATGTAAGTGTGCTTGTGTGTGTGTAGCTCCATTATCTAGAGGCAGCTGTGCTCACTGGTTCCTCTCTCTGGCTGAGAAGTATCCAGGCGTAGGCGGCTGGGAGGTGATACATTCCAAATCTGGAGGTCATAAAACATTCTGCATAAAAATAGAAACCCTCCAATTTCCACTTTTTATGCTGCGTGTTGCCTGTCTGTGTGTCTCTCTATCCTCTGCACAACCATGGATTTGGTTTCATATCTGTGTCTTCTTGAAGATATGTTTGCTCTATAGTTTTAACATTGGTGAATCAGTCAGATAATATGTAATGCATGCTGAATATCTGAGATGTTTTCTTGTGTCAGTAGAGGGGAACTAAGCAAGAAAAAGTGAAAGGATTCAGTCTCACTCTCTGCCACATTTGGCTCGGATTACAACCCTCCTACTCAGTCATGCATGTGCAGGGAGGGAGGCTCAGCTAGAATGAAGTTGAGGAAGAAGAGAGGAGCAGATAGGACATAAAGAAAGAGAAGGGGGGGGGGAAATAGAGGGTGCAAAAAGAGAGCGAGTTCCTGTAAAAAGACTTCACAGGGAAAAAAACCTGAAGAGAAAACCTCCCTTTAACCTTTGAGTCGTTTGGGAGTGAAACTAATCGGACAGACAACACGGCTTTGTCAACATGCCCGAAACTACAGTTTACTTTCCATTTCCTCAACAAGTACACAGCACTGATTCAGGCAAATTCTTCTTTTTCTTTTTTAATTTTTACATAAATATTTAGGTATTTTTTCTGACTGGAAAACTGGCAGTGTTTTCAGTTGATATCATATGTTGTTTTCTTCTGATGCAGCTTGTTTCTGCAGTGTTTCCAGCAGGACATTGGCGATTATGTGTAGCCCATTTGGCCTGTTGGAGTTTAGCTTCCTGCCTTATGTTATAATGAACTGGATCTGCGTACCTGCCTTTGGGCTCAAAGTGTCTGTTTGAAGTGTTTATTGTACACAGTCCTCCTCTCACAGATGACAGGGTTAAGAGTGTCTCCCTCGGGGGGGAGAGTTTGTGATGATGAACATGCTATCTGGTTGGTTTTGTGGCGGATGTTGTCAAGAACAAGGTGCTGTAATGACATGTTTCGCTTCGGTACATTTACCTGCTATAATGATGAGCAGCTGTATCAACAGCAGCTGATTCAACAGGATGTGATCTCATGTTTACAGGCAAACACATTGATTCATTCTGTAAACTACTCATCTTTGTTTTCTGTTACATACGTTGACCTTGAATTACATGGCTGCTGTTCAGAGGTTTTAACATACCCAAATTTTAAACTTTGGACCAATACTAGAAGCTACTTACCTGCAAGTTCATAATTTAAAAAAATGTAGCAACCAGTTGACATTTCTGTCTGTAGCAGACAGCAAAGGATGCAACGTGCATCTTTATGAGGTGCTAAATCGTAGTTACGAAGCATCAGTGTTTGCCAACCTGTGAATGAAAACAGTCTGGTGTATCATGGCTGTGTCAGAGCTGTAGGTGTGATGGAGGGCAGAGCTGAAGGACACAGAGAACAGGATGAAGAGCTGCTTTGGCTGCATACAAACTAAATCCAGAAAACTAAATCAAAAACGCTCCTGTGCACAATTAAACTCAGTCTTCTAAGCAGAATTAAACCGATCAAATTTAGAGATGTGTTGTGTTTCTGATTGTTTCCCATAATGACAGAGTACACTGGTTAACAATAAATGCAAAGTTTTACTTAATTATCATATTATAAGGCAGGAATAATGTGTTTCTTAGAGTACCATCCTTACTTACATTGAACTACAGCTGTTGATGAGATGGTTTTAATAAATGATCGAATCCATCAGTATTTAGTCTTCTTTTTCCACAGACCGAACCAACTGCTGGGCCTGTTTGTCATTAAGAGTAGCTCTGAACTCCAACAGTGTTGAGAGAAATCTTTGATCAACATTTTCATAAAGCTGAGTCTGCAGCAGTTTTGAATGGTGACTCATTATCTGATGATATGTTGGGTCTTGTGCTGGCCTGCTGAGTGCTAACCTCGTTTTTCCCGCATTCAAACATAATTAATCTCTTTCACACAAACATAAAGGCCTTTTGATAGGACTGTCTGTAACTTATCTACAAACAAGCACTTGTGAATGTCACAAGGGATAAAGCAGTCACGCAGATAAGCTGTTTTTCAAGTGGCATAGATACTGTTAAAAACAACAGACACACCTTTTTTATATTTCTTACACATCTTAAGCTGAATAAGACATTGCTAGGAGTATCACTGGTAAATCATACTTTATTCAACATCATTTTCACCCTACAGAAAAAATATAAAACCATTAGAAATTACAATCCTTTTACCAAAAGCAAAAAAAAAACAGACCGTAAATGAGCACTCTATAAAGCCTTCACAGAGGCATCTTCGCTGCAACGGCCCCATGTTGGTCTCCAACACTTGGCCCTTTGCTGCGTGTCATCCCACTGTTTCCTCCATGTTCTCTCCCAGATTTTCACTGTCCTATCAAATAAAGGCAAAATGGCCAACAAGACAAACGTTAAAAAAATGATCAACAAACAGAATAGAAAACTGGCCCTGAAGGAATAACCTGCTGTGAATGATTAACTGATCAAAAGCTTTGCATGTGTAAGATTATGTGTGTAAAAGGGTAAGTAAAACATGTATTATAAAGGCACTTGAAGTGGTAATGTTAGAAAGGCTCTATATGAATGAAGTTACTGTTTTTTTAATCTTTTATATTATTTCAAGGTAGAAAAAAGCTTAAGTTGTTTACAGCACATTTTTATCCAGGCAGGTAAAGTTCATCAAAATGCTGTAATTTGATATTTACAGCAGATGTCTGAAACAGTGCCTTGGAGGTTAAAGACTTCAGCTTTTGTACAAAGATAAGAGTCAACCCAAAGTATGTACTCATCACCTCCCAACATGATTGTAAAAGATATGCTGATCACTGGTTTTAATCTGAATAAAATTGACTGACTGGCTGACTGACAGCACTCTGGAGCATACGAAGATAACAAGCTTATTTCTAAACCTTAAAGGAACGATGTTCAATAATGAGGTTAACTCATTTACTCAGTGCACACACAACAAGGAAAAAGACGATAAAGACCAAAAAAAGCAGAAACATTAAGCATTGGTTGTCATCTGGGTGATGTGGGGTGTGGTTAATGCCTGATCTTGTGTTCCAAGACAACTCATGTGTTCCAAGACGACTAATGTTACTGTTTCCTGTTCTTCCACTTTGTAGCTGAGCTCTGTAGACGTTTCTCTGCCTCACAATACTCAAAAACAGTCCAAGGCAGGCAAGTCTACCCCATGTGTTTATGATGCTGGACACATCAGCATTACTTCCAAAGCGATTGTGGAGACTCAACAGGGTCTGGTAGTTTCCTCCCATAGAAAATTCTCTGATCTGTCTTAAAAGGTTAGTTGTGATGTGGTAGGTACAATTTGGATCATATTCTGTCCCATAGATGTCTGAATTTCCATAATGCTGTGTGATGTACACTTGGTTGATCCATTGATTCCGGACACTAAATATGATCCTGTCCCTGTTTCCTTCGTTCGACAAAGTTGGGGGATTGACAACATAATCTGGAAGTGGCCTCAGTATGTTGTCTTTGAGATTTCCAACAGTGTAGTACTTGTATCCTCGAGGCAGGTCCAACATATTCTCAAAGTTGCCAAAATGATGTGCGCCATACTCATCATTGTCTGGGTCAAATGTCAGCCGTATTGAATTACCAACAATGTCAACTGTGTGGGCAAACCAGTAGAGCAGCACAAGACTGTGCTGGGGTACAGATCCTCCAAAGTCGATATTCTTCAAATCATCAATTGAATCGAGGACTTGCACAGCAGACACAGAGGTCAGAGCAAGGAGCAGAGCTACACAGCACCATGTGACTCTTCCTGCCATCTTCATCATCCTGTAGACATTTAAAAAGTTATCACTGTTACTAATCATCAGCTCCATACACATCAAATCCATGTGCTTTACAGTAGTCATTTTTATTTCATGATTTGTTCATTCTGAACTTAAAAAGATATTGAAATATTAGAAACTCTCAGTCTTGAAAATAATACATCTATTATGATAACTGTTACTTTGCAATGTGTCTACAACATTTGTAATTTGGGGGAGGATCGAACAAATCACCTAAGAGGAGTTTGTTTCAAAAGTGGATTAAAAAGGGCATTATTTTAAGAATGAAGTCAAATTGGCAGACTTAAGTAATAAGAGCCTTTCACAATCTTGACATTGTGAACATTTGTAGTAGTTTTGGGGCACATCACAACGGCCAAATTTCCAATTTACCAAGACAAAGAAATGAGGAAACAAAAATCCTTGTACATTCGGTGCTCTGATCCTAAAAATAGAATGAAGAAGTTACAAACGACCCCGTATCTACCTCCCAGTGATTATATCACATGTTTGTTGAAAATAAAGTTTGAAAGACTTAAGGCTCTACACAATTAACACCCCAATACAAAAACTAAATAAACCTTTTATGAACCTGGTCAATCTTCAATTGGCTGACTCAGGGATTTCCGGCTTTAATAGTTTGCTTAATCTGCCCCTGCTTAAAATCTCCAATCAAAATACATTTTTAATAAAAAAGCTAAATTAAAGTAATTATAATAATAACTATTGTTACAAGTATTTCAAAAAGCCAAATATGTCCCCGTGTCAGTAGCAGGGAAATAAAATTCACCCAGCAGTCACTGTATGTCCTCTTTTCTTTATTTATTGCAGAAACACCGTCTCAGTATTTCCTCTTTTCTCTATCTACTCTAAATGTTTCTTAGAACTTCTTAAACAGAATAAAGTTTGTGCTTCATTTGAGCTGCAGGTTTGAACCGTTCAAGAAACCATCGTAGAGTACAGACTAGTATGACGTTTCAAGGGATTTTTAATGCCTCTGTGTTAGAAATGGAAGACGGTCTGCATTCTGTGGAATTATTTTATTATATATTGAATATGAAGCTTAATCAGTTTACCTGAACATCCTCCAAATGTACAACTATTTTGTATGAAATTTGACCTATTTTTTTTCTACAAACAAATAGTTGTAGTAACAGTAGGGAAAAAGTCAAAGAAGCTCGAGTCAGTTGCTGTAAATCATGTATGTGAATTAGTTTCCTGGTGAATCAAAAACTGTCAATCAGTAAAAAAGAGAGCTCACCTGCGCTGGTCGGCTGCCGAGGGACGTCTGCTCTCTGTGTTTGTGTGACTGCAAACAAAACTCCCTTAGTTACAGTTTCTCTGGAAATGAAATTGAGGTGTGTCTGGCGGTTACCAGAAGTTTGAATGAAACTTAATCTTGAACTTTGAAACACTTGAAGTAGTACTCCCTTCAGGTGAAAGTGATTGCCTGCATTGTGCTGGTAGAAATGCAAAAAGTGATTTCTTTTTTTACATTTATTCAATGAGTAATTCTTCAAAGGGAGGAGGAAATCTGTGCATCATCTGGGTCTGAGTCTTCTCATAATGGGCTGGTTAAGGATGGAAACAAGCCAGTGCAGGTCCAGATTTTACTATTAGTTTTTACTCCAGACTGAGGAGCTACTGGTTGTAGTATAGACCTGCATGATATGTAAAAAAGTCACAGCCTGTAGTGAATGAATGTGTGCGACAGATTGGCTGTTCAGTAGTGTTGCATGGCACTACATTATTGTATGAATGTGTGTGAGCGGTTAGAAGCCAGGAAAGGCTCCTCAAAAATGCAGTCTATGTACTTTTTAATCATTGAAGATTTTTTATTTAAAGGACAAGGGTCAATAGCAAAAATGTCTAAGTGGTGTAACCGTTGAAACTTCGTACCAAAGAATTAAACTTTTCATATAACACCCTTATGAACTTGTCTGGCATAATCTTACAATAGAACTGTTCAATAATAAATAAAAGTAATGGAACATCATTGTTCTTCTTAATATTATAGTTATTTTAGGGAAATCGTGTCACCCAGTCAAGTACCAAATTGTCAACATGGTGTAACCACCATCGAAGGAGCCATTTTGTTAATATATTCATCATATCATGTGACAAGAAATTATATCACAAAGAAGAACCCCTGATGGTCCTAACTACTGCACGCCATGTTTAGCAACTTTCTTTAAAACATGAGATAATTTGACATTTTAAGGGCGGGGCCAGTATGTCAAATGGTATGACCTCAGAAAAACATTAACAATTTATGATAATTATAAAAATTTGTATTCACTTCGAAAATTAGATTTGAAATGTTCACACCAGGAAATGTGCTTACATAGTTCTCAATGATAATGCCTGTCAAATTTGATTTGAAGTGGAAATGTCAAATGGTGTAACTGGTTACACTATTATACTTTTATGACAAGCCTTTCTGTTAGAGGCCACTTTTGTCAAATATCAGTATTTTTTATGTTGATTAAAGTGGTTATTCATCCACAGCCTTATTATCAAAGGTCTCGGACAAAATGCCCTGGCATTTTATAAATGTTTAGCTTCAAATTGCATATTTGTGTTCCATGTACGTACATTTATAAAGGTGCACTATGTAGTTTTGGTAGAGAAATGTGAAAGTTGGAGAAATTTACAAATTATGTGGTATATGTCCATCATAACTCTAAACACAAACTGTCCTCAGATGAAAATTTGGTCCCTGTAACGATAAATAAAATACTACTGGGGAAGTTATGGTGGCCCGCAACAGTGAAAGCGTAACTCTCCTGGTAGCTTTATATCTCCAAATAGTGTTCCAGGGACCCATTTTTTTACTTTGAATAAAGTTTGTGTATTCAGTTCAGAAAATATATCAAAGAATTGTTTCACTTCTCCAACTTTCAAATTTCACAACCAAATCTACATAGTGCACCTTTAAACATGTATGATCTAATATATGTATGCTGTAATATTGGCACCAGTAGTTGCATTTTAGATGTGTGTGCTTTCAGGGGCCATGTGGTAGGTAGTATCAGCATGTCACTACCTGGAGCTTGCTTGCCAAAGTCTGGTACTATAGAAGGTAGGGGTGTAACGGTACACAAAAATTTTGGTTCGGTACGGTTTCAAGTTTTGAAGCTTCGTTTCGGTACAGTAAAGGGACCTGATGCAACACTTTTTTTTTTTTTCTTTATTAGGAATATTTAGAATTTCCCTTTTACACATTGGGCAGCATTGACAGTTCAGACTTGTACACCTGCTCAGGTTACTTTTTATTAACATTTTAAATTAAACATTGTAAAAAAATTATAATAATAAACTTATGCTGCATCCTTCAACCAAAAGAGTCTCCAATAAATAAAAGATATGAATGAAATAAAATATTTTAGAATGAAATGGAGTAATTAATATAGCCTATATGTAAAAATATTTCTTTTAAATTACACTGACACCTTTTAGTTTATGAAGGCAACAGTTTTTTGAATGCCCTTTGAGCACATAATAAACCTAATCACATTTGAGACAGTATAGTTTCATTGCAGAACTATTACTATTTCCCTCTGTTGAAATAAGAACTTCTATGGCATTTGTTATGGCTTTGGCCCGTTCAGAATTACTATCAAAAGGATGTCTGTTGGGGTGGGAGGGTGTTCATTCTATAATGCTACAGGTTATACTCCCACACAGACGTGTCTCCCCTTTCACGCAGCAGCGCTGTTGGAGCGGGATCATCACTGAAAATGAAAACAAAACTTAAGAGCAAGTTTGTAAAAAGAACTCCATTCCGGTTATATGCAACTTTCCAAACCGACAGGGCTCGAGGAACTAGTAATCTGCACAGTTTGCACAGTTTATGTTTGAACTTTTTTACAAGTTACTAACTAAAAGCTCTGTCCCATACCAGCGGCCGCAGCCTTCCTTCACACTGAGGTGTGCCTCCGCTTTGCGGTCCGTGTGGGAACACAGATTAAAGAACTTCTGTTCTGCGCATACTCGGATCGTGCGGACCAGACTGAAGGCCCTGTACCGAAACGGTCCGGTCCGAGTACGTGTACCTTTACACCCCTAATAGAAGGTGGCAATGCTGTTTGTGCTGTGATGGCCATGATGTAAAGAAGGAGAGATGTAAAGTGTTGCCTGTGGGTATGTTATCCTTTGATTAGGGCAAAAGTACCTTGAGTTTATTCCAAATACTGAAGAAATTAATTTTGGTCAGATGTTGTAATTTACTTAAGATATGAATTAAATAAGGATGCACCGATCCTGACTAAGACAGCTAGATCAGGTATCAGTAACAATTTGCCGATCTGAGACCCATCCAAAAGGCCGATCTATTTACTTAAGTTTTATGCTATTGTGTGTTTAAGACAAATGTGCTAACAACAATTTCTTCAAGAAACAATGGCCTTTGACTGTAAAAGCAGCATGGTCAGTTGGTGTAACTGGTTTGCGTCAATTGGTGTAACCAGTATTATTACATATATTACATTATAGTACAGGACAATTAAAGTTGAATAAAAGTAGTCCTTTATTGCAGTGAAATAACATGTTTTTTAACAATTTTTACATAATTTACCAAAAATTAATTAGAAAACAGGTGTTTTCATCTTTGTGCCCCGCTCAGTATTGGAAAAAAGGCATAACTTATAAATTTAGGGATAATCCTAATAAAATCTATTTTCTTGTGCTATTTTAAAATGAAGTAATTACAATCATGAGTACACTTACATATACTCGTATAAAATATTCTTAATTTTTCAGTGGTTACACCACTTGACATTTTTAGGTCCATTTAGTCTTACCTTTTGAAAAAAAAAGTTTAAATCTCATTTTTAAAAAACACAAAACCAACGTGAATACAAATCTCACATTTTAATTAATGATGCATGCTTTCAAATTGTGTTTTTTTTAATTGGTCATCTGAACAACCCTTATTTGTCACTGACCCACAAACAAACCATATCATCACTTTGTTACAAATGATCCTGGCCTGTGATACGTTGCACATAGTAAAGAAACATTTAGCAGCGACAGTCATTCAAACAGTTCATAACAGCAAGAAAGCGACCCCATGAACTCTCTAAGTTCTCACCTACATCATTGATTCTAGCCAACATTTGTTCATAAGACAATATTTCTAACATAGATTCTATCCCTGTTATAAAATATGAAGAAGACGTTCTTTTCCATTATCTGAGGATTACTTAGGAAGCCATGACAACCCCTTCCTTTATCACTCCAGAGTTATGTTTTTATATTTGGCATTTCTGTCTTGTCTTCAAGCCCATCCTGTGGAGCCTAGAAGGAGTAGAATCATAACATTATATTATCTTGTACTGAGTTAATATTTGACTACTTTATATGTTTCCTGGTATTTGATAGTACATTTAATCATTCCCTCATCACACCCTGGGTCCTTCTGTCAAATGATCCACCGAATGCTCCTCCTCAGTTATTATTTGTATTAAACATGGCCTCCCTGTGTGCTTTACAGTGTAATTCCAAGAACTCCATCACTGGATTCTTTCTCTGACAAAATTAGTCCTTAATGGTACATATATACTATTTTTGATCTATTGTAATTTCTCAGGACAGGAAAAATAACAGAAAAAGACATTAACAGCAAATGTATTCAGTGTCTGACATAAAAAACCTGTGGCCTTTGACCTCTGTGGCACTGATTCAATTAGAGATGCACTGGTTGCAGTTTCTTTGGCTGATTCTCATTTCTGATTTTCACAAGGCGTGACATGCTGGTATTCATTTTTTCAGTCACCTTTCGCTCAATCGGTGCACCTGTACAAACCCAATTAATGATAAAAAAGAATGATCACCTCCTGTCTTGGATAAGCAGGTTGTAGTGATCACTTATTCTAGTCTGAATAAAGTTCAGTGTCTGGCTTTATAGGACTTAAAGGTCCCACATTATGCTTTTTCTGGTTTTATATGCTCTTTAGTGTGTTTTCCAAGTGTCCTGTGCATGTTTAGGCACATCTATGTGCAAAAATTCAAAGTCCGCGGAAACGCGGCTTCTCCTACGTCCTCCTGTTAGCTGTAGCATTAGCTGCATGTAACGCTCGGTTTTAGCTCCCCTCGATAAAAATTTGTCAGTGCGTCATTGTCAGTGTGAGATCACTGATCTAAGCCCATTGGCTCGTTGTGGCAAGCCCTGCAGCTCATGTTGAAATTTCCGACAAGCGTGTTGAGCAACTGACCAATAACGACAGAGCGGATCGGCAGACCAATCAGAGCAGACTTGGCCCACGTGGGGTCTAACAGTGTGGGCTCAACAGAGCGTAGCTGAAGGACTCAGAGCGTAGAGGGAGCAAGGAGGAGCAGTACATGAAAACAGACACTTTTTTCGAACTTTAGCTATTGTGAACGTACAAAAGTAGGTACATAGATTAAATATACAAACCCCAAAAAGGGCAGAATATGGACTCTTTAAACCCCAAAGAGTCTCAGCTTCATGGAGCGTACAAAAATAAATCTGTTTCTTAACCGAATAAAACGTAGGCACCAATTACAATAACAATCACTACTAAAATGAAGACCGAAAAAATGATACACAACTTGCATCTGTGGTTGTTTTCGGGTTCTGAGGTGTAGTTATTGACTCGACCTCTGTTCTCATAGTTATTGACTTGACCTGTGTTCTCATAGTTATTGACTTGACCTCTGTTCTCATAGTTATTGACTGGACTGCTGTTCTCATTCGACTCATCATTGTTCCTGTTTTCTGGTCTTCTGCTTTGTTCCCGAAAGTCGATCTGTCTCTTCATCACAATACACAAAAACAGTCCGAGGCAGGCGAGGTCTCCCAATGTGTTTATGATGCTGTACACATCAGCATTACTTCCAAAGCGATTGCGGAGACTCAACAGGGTCTGGTAGTTTCCTCCCATAGAAAACTCTCTGATTTGTCTTAAGAGGTTCGTTGTGATCAGGTAGGTGTGAGCTGGATCATATTCTGTCCCATGGTCGTGATAACCACTGTAATGCTGTGTGAGATACACCTGGTCTATCCTATCTCCCCTGACTCTGATTATGATCCTGTCCATATTTCCTACCGCAAACGAAGTTGGAGGATGGACAACATAAGATGGAAGTCGAACTGACGTGCCTTGATTGAGATTTCCAATAGTGTAGTCGTGTTGTGCTCGAGGCAGTGGGTCCAACAAATTCTCATGGTTGTAATAAGGATGTGAGCTGTAATCTCCATTTCTTGGGTCAAATGTCAACCGTATTTCATTGTTATGATTGATGATAACTGTGTTGGCAAACCAGTAGAGCAGCACCAGACTGTGTTCAGGTACAGATGGTCCAAAGTCAAGTTTCTTTAAATTCTTGATTGAATTCAGCACTTGAACAGCTGACACACAGGTAAGAGCAAAGAGCAGAGTTACGCAACAACACTCGACACTTCCTGCCATCTTCATCATCCTGTGAAAACATTAGAAAAGTTATTTCAGTTATCATCCATTCTGTACATTTTAAATTCATGTGTTGACCAGACATGCATCAAATGATTAGCCTCAGGCAGTGGGGGGAGGGGGGCAAATCTCAATTCGTCACCTGACTTCAACAAATCAAAAGCAGTTTTTTGATTTATTTACTTTACAGTTTGTTTTTGTTTGATTTAACAGTTTATTTACTTTGAGTTTCAAATTGACACCATAACATATTTAATTTAGCCGACTTAAATATTAGAATTAGATATGATACTGTCCAGAGCATAAAGGCAATCTGCTGTAATGCAATCTATCAATGATTTAGCTTTATTTAATGTCTTTGAGGAGACATCAGCATGCAAGTGCAGTAAACAATCCGCAAGCTAATGTTTTTCAACTCCCACTTCAGCTAGTCAGACTGTAAAAGAAGGCATTTATCATTGTCAGGCGATGGATTGTGAGATTAGTGTTTGCCTTAAAAACAAACGTCAGTCCACATGTTTTGCTTGTTAATTTCATAACCAACTTCTTGATTGATATCTTTATTTCTAACGTAAATCAAATACGATTTGATTATTTACAAGAAAATATAAGAAAAACCTATTCAACAATTAAAATCTTAAAATTCAAAACAACCAAACTATGTGTTTAAAACAAGCAAAATTAGAAATTATAGACCTTTTTATACTTACCCATTATGGACTTCATAACAACTGAAACATACAAATGTTTTTAAATCCAAAATATCCCCCCAGTGACAATGACGAGGAAAACAAAGCATCCAGTTACAACAATGTTTCCTTTTGTTCTGTATCTATTTAAAATGTTTTACCGTTCTAACAGAATGTTTTCTGTTAAAGTTACAACCTTTATAAAATGTTAGATTTGTGTTTCACTGACATGAAAGAAAACCAAAAACTAGTAATCAGTCAATAATAAATGAGAGCTCACCTGTGCCGACCTGCTGCCGAGAGACGTCTGCTCTTTTTGTCTCTGTGACAAAAGTTAAACTCCCAAAGTTACGGCTTCTCTGGAAATGGAACTGAAAGAAAAAAAGACACTGCCCGGTGTAACAGGAAGTGTTGTAATACAGCTGATGTTTTATTGTCTTCTCAGAGAAAATAGTGCTCCCTTAAAGTGTTTGTCAGGATTAACAGGTAATGTGCTTGTAGAAATGCCAAGATTATTTCTGTCTGCAGTTAAGAGTGGAATGATTGTGAAGGAATGAGGAAACCTATGAGTCATCTGATAATTTTAATTGGCATGCAGATCAAGTTTTGACACTGGGTGAGGCACTACTAGTTGTTGAGAGTCTGGCTTATTAAGGATGTTACCAAGGATGTCTTTAGTCCACCAGGTCAAGTTTATGCTGACATATAAACCACTGATCACTTCCTCTTATGAATAAGATGTGCTGATCACTGATTCTAGTCTGAATGAAGTTGAACGACTGACTAAATTGGACTTAAACTCAAAAGACCCTCTGCCCTCTGTTGCTGAGGAAGAACATAAAAAGTAAACCAATGATGAAGAGGACAATAAGCAAACAGTCGCACAGGCACTGGTTGTTGTTTCTGGATTCAGAGGTGGGCTTAATGCCTGACACTCTGTTCCCAGTAGATACATGACTGTTACTACTTTCTGGTCTTCTGCTTTGTTCCTGAAAGTAGACATGTCCCTTCATCACAATACACAAAAACAGTCCAAGGCAGGCGAGGGTCCCCCATGTGTTTCTGATGGTGGACACATCAGCGTTGCTCCCAAACGGTTCCGAAGACTAATCAGAGACCTCTCATAGCAAACTCTCTGATCTGTCTTAAGAGGTCCTTACTGATCTGGTAGGTATGATTTGGATCATACCATGGCGTCACCCGGTTGTGAGTATTATCATAATGCTGTGTGATGTACACCTGGTCATACGGTACATATTTACTGTGTTTGATCTATTGTAATTTTCCAAGACAGGAAAAATAACAGAAAAAGACATTAACAGCAAATGTATTCAGTGTCTGACATACAAACCTGTGGCCTTTGACCTCTGTGGCACTGATTCAATTAGAGATGCACTGGTTGCAGTTTCTTTGGCTGATTCTCATTTCTGATTTTCACAAGGCGTGACATGCTGGTATTCATTTTTTCAGTCACCTGTCGCTCAGTCGGTGCACCTGTACAAACCCAATTAATGATAAAAAAGAATGATCACCTCCTGTCTTGGATAAGCAGGTAGTAGTGATCACTTATTCTAGTCTGAATAAAGTTCAGTGTCTGGCTTTATAGGACTTCAATCCCAAAGAGTCTCAGCTTTATGGAGCGTAAAAAAAAATCAAAAAAAATCTGTTTCTTAATCTTAACCGAATAAAAAGTACACACCAATTGCAATACAAATCACTATGAAAATGAGGACCGAAAAAATGATACAACACCACATGCATTTGTGGTTGTTTTCGGGTTCTGAGGTGTAGTTACTGCCTCGACCGCTGTTCTCATAGTTATTGACTCGACCTGTGTTCTCATAGTTATTGACTCGACCTGTGTTCTCATAGTTATTGACTGGACTGCTGTTCTCATTCGACTCATCATTGTTCCTGTTTTCTGGTCTTCTGCTTTGTTCCCGAAAGTAGATCTGTCTCTTCATCACAATACACAAAAACAGTCCGAGGCAGGCGAGGTCTCCCAATGTGTTTCTGATGCTGGACACATCAGCATTACTTCCAAAGCGATTGCGGAGACTCAACAGGGTCTGGTAGTTTCCTCCCATAGAAAACTCTCTGATCTGTCTTAAAAGGTTAGTTGTGATGTGGTAGGTATGATTTGGCTCATATTCAGTCCCATGGTTGTCTGAAATTACATAATGCTCTGTGATGTCCACTTGGTTGATCCTTTGATTCCAGACACTAAATATGATCCTGTCCCTGTTTTCTTCGTTCGGCAACGTTGGGGGATTGACAACATAATCCGGAAGTGGCCTCAGTATGTTGTCTTTGAGATTTCCAACAGTGTAGTACTTGTATCCTCGAGGCAGGTCCAACATATTCCCATAGTTGAAACTCTCAGTCTTGAAAATAAATAGTTGTAGTAACAGTAGGGAAAAAGTCAAAGAAGCTTGAGTCAGTTGCTGTAAATCATGTATGTGAATTAGTTTCCTGGTGAATCAAAAACTGTCAATCAGTTAAAAAAGAGAGCTCACCTGCGCTGATCGGCTGCAGAGGGACGTCTGCTCTCTGTTTGTGTGACTGCAAACAAAACTCCCTTAGTTACAATTTCTATGGAAATTAAATTGAGGTGTGTCTAGAGGTTAACAGCAGTTTGATAACAGTTTGAATGAAACTTAATCTTGAACTTTGAAACACTTGAAGTAGTACTCCCTTCAGGTGAAAGTGATTGCCTGCATTGTGCTGGTAGAAATGCAAAAAGCTGATTGTTTTTTTTTTTTTTACATTTATTCAATGAGTAATTCTAAAAAGGGAGGAGGAAATCTGTGCATCATCTGGGTCTGAGTCTTCTCATTATGGGCTGGTTAAGGATGGACACAAGCCAGTGCAGGTCCAGATTTTACTATTAGTTTTTACTCCAGACTGAGGAGCTACTGGTTGTAGTATAGACCTGCATGATATGTAAAAAAAGTCACAGCCTGTAGTGAATGAATGTGTGCGACAGATTGGCTGTTCAGTAGTGTTGCATGGCACTACATTATTGTATGAATGTGTGTGAGTGGTTAGAAGCCAGGAAAGGCTCCTCAAAAATGCAGTCTATGTACTTTTTAATCATTGAAGATTTTTTATTTAAAGGACAAACAAACCATATCATCACTTTGTTACAAATGATCCAAAAGGCCTGTGATACGTTGCACATAGCATAGAAACATTTAGCAGCCACAGTCAGTCAAACAGTTCATTACAGCAAGAAAGCGACCCCATGAACTCTTTAGGTTCTCACCTACATCATTGATTCTAGCCAACATTTGTTCATAAGACAATATTTCTAACATAGATTCTATCCCTGTTATAAAATATGAAGAAGACGTTCTTTTCCATTATCTGAGGATTACTTAGGAAGCCATGACAACCCCTTCCTTTATCACTCCAGAGTTATGTTTTTATATTTGGCATTTCTGTCTTGTCTTCAAGCCCATCCTGTGGAGCCTAGAAGGAGTAGAATCATAACATTATATTATCTTGTACTGAGTTAATATTTGACTACTTTATATGTTTCCTGGTATTTGATAGTACATTTAATCATTCCCTCATCACACCCTGGGTCCTTCTGTCAAATGATCCACCGAATGCTCCTCCTCAGTTATTATTTGTATTAAACATGGCCTCACTGTGTGCTTTACAGTGTAATTCCAAGAACTCCATCACTGGATTCTTTCTCTGACAAAATTAGTCCTTAATGGTACATATATACTATTTTTGATCTATTGTAATTTCTCAGGACAGGAAAAATAACAGAAAAAGACATTAACAGCAAATGTATTCAGTGTCTGACATAAAAACCTGTGGCCTTTGACCTCTGTGGCACTGATTCAATTAGAGATGCACTGGTTGCAGTTTCTTTGGCTGATTCTCATTTCTGATTTTCACAAGGCGTGACATGCTGGTATTCATTTTTTCAGTCACCTGTCGCTCAGTCGGTGCACCTGTACAAACCCAATTAATGATAAAAAAGAATGATCACCTCCTGTCTTGGATAAGCAGGTTGTAGTGATCACTTATTCTAGTCTGAATAAAGTTCAGTGTCTGGCTTTATAGGACTTCAATCCCAAAGAGTCTCAGCTTTATGGAGCTTACAAAATAAATCTGTTTCTTAATGTCAACTGAAATTTTTTTTATATGTGAGTTATAATTACAATTAATAAAATCACAACGAAAATGAGGGCCAAACAAATCATTCTACAGCTCAGGCATTGGTCTTCGTTTTGGGGTTCTTCTGTGAAGTCATTGACCAGACCTCTGTTCTCATAGTTATTGACTTGACCTCTGTTCTCATAGTTATTGACTCGACCTCTGTTCTCATAGTTATTGACTTGACCTGTGTTCTCATAGTTATTGACTCGACCTGTGTTCTTATAGTTATTGACTTGACCTCTGTTCTCATAGTTATTGACTGGACTGCTGTTCTCATTCGACTCATCATTGTTCCTGTTTTCTGGTCTTCTGCTTTGTTCCCGAAAGTAGATCTGTCTCTTCATCACAATACACAAAAACAGTCCGAGGCAGGCGAGGTCTCCCAATGTGTTCCTGATGTAAGAAACATCAGCATTACTTCTAAAGCGGTCTCGGAGATTCAGTAAAGACTGGTAGTTTCCTCCCATAGAAAACTCTCTGATTTGTCTTAAGAGGTTCGTTGTGATCAGGTAGGTGTGAGCTGGATCATATTCTGTCCCATGGTGGTGATAACCACTGTAATGCTGTGTGAGATACACCTGGTCTATCCTATCTCCCCTGACTCTGATTATGATCCTGTCCATATTTCCTACCGCAAACGAAGTTGGGGGATGGACAACATAAGATGGAAGTCGAACTGACGTGCCTTGATTGAGATTTCCAATAGTGTAGTCGTGTTGTGCTCGAGGCAGTGGGTCCAACAAATTCTCATGGTTGTAATAAGGATGTGAGCTGTAATCTCCATTTCTTGGGTCAAATGTCAACCGTATTTCATTGTTATGATTGATGATAACTGTGTTGGCAAACCAGTAGAGCAGCACCAGACTGTGTTCAGGTACAGATGGTCCAAAGTCAAGTTTCTTTAAATTCTTGATTGAATTCAGCACTTGAACAGCTGACACAGAGGTAAGAGCAAAGAGCAGAGTTAAGCAACAACACTCGACACTTCCTGCCATCTTCATCATCCTGTAGACATTTAAAAAGTTATCACTGTTACTAATCATCAGCTCCATACACATCAAATCCATGTGCTTTACAGTAGTCATTTTTATTTCATGATTTGTTAATTCTAAACTTAAAAAGATATTGAAATATTAGAAACTCTCAGTCTTGAAAATAATACATCTATTATGATAACTGTTACTTTGCAATGTGTCTACAACATTTGTAATTTGGGGGAAGATCGAACAAATCACCTAAGAGGAGTTTGTTTCAAAAGTGGATTAAAAAGGGAATTATTTTAAAAATGAAGTCAAATTGGCAGACTTAAGTAATAAGAGCCTTTCACAATCTTGACATTGTGAACATTTTTTAGTAGTTTTGGGGCACATCACAACTGCCAAATTTCCAATTTACCAAGACAAAGGAATGAGGAAACAAAAATCCTTGTACATTCGGTGCCCGGATCCTAAAAATAAAATGAAGAAGTTACAAACGACCCCGTATCTACCTCCCAGTGATTATATCACATGTTTGTTGGAAATAAAGTTTGAAAGACTTAAGGCTCTACACGATTAACACCCCAATACAAAAACTAAATAAACCTTTTATGAACCTGGTCAATCTTCAATTGGCTGACTCAGGGATTTCCGGCTTTAATAGTTTGCTTAATCTGCCCCTGCTTAAAATCTCCAATCAAAATACATTTTTAATAAAAAAGCTAAATTAAAGTAATTATAATAATAACTATTGTTACAAGTATTTCAAAAAGCCAAATATGTCCCCGTGTCAGTAGCAGGGAAATAAAATTCACCCAGCAGTCACTGTATGTCCTCTTTTCTTTATTTATTGCAGAAACACCGTCTCAGTATTTCCTCTTTTCTCTATCTACTCTAAATGTTTCTTAGAACTTCTTAAACAGAATAAAGTTTGTGCTTCATTTGAGCTGCAGGTTTGAACCGTTCAAGAAACCATCGTAGAGTACAGACTAGTATGACGTTTCAAGGGATTTTTAATGCCTCTGTGTTAGAAATGGAAGACAGTCTGCATTCTGTGGAATTATTTTATTATATATTGAATATGAAGCTTAATCAGTTTACCTGAACATCCTCCAAATGTACAACTATTTTGTATGAAATTTGACCTTTTTTTTTTTTCTTTCTACAAATAAATAGTTGTAGTAACAGTAGGGAAAAAGTCAAAGAAGCTTGAGTCAGTTGCTGTAAATCATGTATGTGAATTAGTTTCCTGGTGAATCAAAAACTGTCAATCAGTTAAAAAAGAGAGCTCACCTGCGCTGGTCGGCTGCAGAGGGACGTCTGCTCTCTGTGTTTGTGTGACTGCAAACAAAACTCCCTTTGTTACAGTTTCTATGGAAATTAAATTGAGGTGTGTCTAGAGGTTAACAGCAGTTTGATAACAGTTTGAATGAAACTTAATCTTGAACTTTGAAACACTTGAAGTAGTACTCCCTTCAGGTGAAAGTGATCGCCTGCATTGTGCTGGTAGAAATGCAAAAAGCTGATTGTTTTTTTTTTACATTTATTCAATGAGTAATTCTTCAAAGGGAGGAGGAAATCTGTGCATCGTCTGAGTCTTCTCATTATGGGCTGGTTAAGGATGGAAACAAGCCAGTGCAGGTCCAGATTTTACTATTAGTTTTTACTCCAGACTGAGGAGCTACTGGTTGTAGTATAGACCTGCATGATATGTAAAAAAGTCACAGCCTGTAGTGAATGAATGTGTGCGACAGATTGGCTGTTCAGTAGTGTTGCATGGCACTACATTATTGTATGAATGTGTGTGAGTGGTTAGAAGCCAGGAAAGGCTCCTCAAAAATGCAGTCTATGTACTTTTTAATCATTGAAGATTTTTTATTTAAAGGACAAACAAACCATATCATCACTTTGTTACAAATGATCCAAAAGGCCTGTGATACGTTGCACATAGCATAGAAACATTTAGCAGCCACAGTCAGTCAAACAGTTCATTACAGCAAGAAAGCGACCCCATGAACTCTTTAGGTTCTCACCTACATCATTGATTCTAGCCAACATTTGTTCATAAGACAATATTTCTAACATAGATTCTATCCCTGTTATAAAATATGAAGAAGACGTTCTTTTCCATTATCTGAGGATTACTTAGGAAGCCATGACAACCCCTTCCTTTATCACTCCAGAGTTATGTTTTTATATTTGGCATTTCTGTCTTGTCTTCAAGCCCATCCTGTGGAGCCTAGAAGGAGTAGAATCATAACATTATATTATCTTGTACTGAGTTAATATTTGACTACTTTATATGTTTCCTGGTATTTGATAGTACATTTAATCATTCCCTCATCACACCCTGGGTCCTTCTGTCAAATGATCCACCGAATGCTCCTCCTCAGTTATAATTTGTATTAAACATGGCCTCCCTGTGTGCTTTACAGTGTAATTCCAAGAACTCCATCACTGGATTCTTTCTCTGACAAAATTAGTCCTTAATGGTACAAATATACTATTTTTGATCTATTGTAATTTCTCAGGACAGGAAAATTAACAGAAAAAGACATTAACAGCAAATGTATTCAGTGTCTGACATACAAACCTGTGGCCTTTGACCTCTGTGGCACTGATTCAATTAGAGATGCACTGGTTGCAGTTTCTTTGGCTGATTCTCATTTCTGATTTTCACAAGGCGTGACATGCTGGTATTCATTTTTTCAGTCACCTGTCGCTCAGTCGGTGCACCTGTACAAACCCAATTAATGATAAAAAAGAATGATCACCTCCTGTCTTGGATAAGCAGGTTGTAGTGATCACTTATTCTAGTCTGAATAAAGTTCAGTGTCTGGCTTTCTAGGACTTAAATCCCAAAGAGTCTCAGCTTTATGGAGCTTACAAAAATAAATCTGTTTCTTAATGTTAACTGAAATTTTTTATATGTGAGTTATAATTACAATTAATAAAATCACAACGAAAATGAGGGCCAAACAAATCGTTCTACAGCTCAGGCATTGGTCTTCGTTTTGGGGTTCTTCTGTGAAGTCATTGACCAGACCTCTGTTCTCATAGTTATTGACTGGACTGCTGTTCTCATAGTTATTGACTTGACCTCTGTTCTCATAGTTATTGACTGGACTGCTGTTCTCATTCGACTCATCATTGTTCCTGTTTTCTGGTCTTCTGCTTTGTTCCCGAAAGTCGATCTGTCTCTTCATCACAATACACAAAAACAGTCCAAGGCAGGCGAGGTCTCCCAATGTGTTTCTGATGAGGGAAACATCAGCATTACTTCTAAAGCGGTCTCGGAGATTCAGTAAAGACTGGTAGTTTCCTCCCATAGAAAACTCTCTGATTTGTCTTAAGAGGTTCGTTGTGATCAGGTAGGTGTGAGCTGGATCATATTTTGTCCCATGGTGGTGATAACCACTGTAATGCTGTGTGAGATACACCTGGTCTATCCTATCTCCCCTGACTCTGATTATGATCCTGTCCATATTTCCTACCGCAAACGAAGTTGGGGGATCGACAACATAAGATGGAAGTCGAACTGACGTGCCTTGATTGAGATTTCCAATAGTGTAGTCGTGTTGTGCTCGAGGCAGTGGGTCCAACAAATTCTCATGGTTGTAATAAGGATGTGAGCTGTAATCTCCATTTCTTGGGTCAAATGTCAACCGTATTTCATTGTTATGATTGATGATAACTGTGTTGGCAAACCAGTAGAGCAGCACCAGACTGTGTTCAGGTACAGATGGTCCAAGGTCAAGTTTCTTTAAATCCTTGATTGAATTCAGCTCTTGAACAGCTGACACAGAGGTAAGAGCAAAGAGCAGAGTTACGCAACAACACTCGACACTTCCTGCCATCTTCATCATCCTGTGAAAACATTAGAAAAGTTATTTCAGTTATCATCCATTCTGTACATTTTAAATTCATGTGTTAACCAGACATGCATCAAATGATTAGCCTCAGGCAGTGGGGGGAGGGGGGCAAATCTCAATTCGTCACCTGACTTCAACAAATCAAAAGCAGTTTTTTGATTTATTTACTTTACAGTTTGATTTAAGTTTATTTACTTTGAGTTTCAAATTGACACCATAACATATTTAATTTAGCCGACTTAAATATTAGAATTAGATATGATACTGTCCAGAGCATAAAGGCAATCTGCTGTAATGCAATCTATCAATGATTTAGCTTTATTTAATGTCTTTGAGGAGACATCAGCATGCAAGTGCAGTAAACAATCCGCAAGCTAATGTTTTTCAACTCCCACTTCAGCTAGTCAGACTGTAAAAGAAGGCATTTATCATTGTCAGGCGATGGATTGTGAGATTAGTGTTTGCCTTAAAAACAAACGTCAGTCCACATGTTTTGCTCGTTAATTTCATAACCAACTTCTTGATTGATATCTTTATTTCTAACGTAAATCAAATACGATTTGATTATTTACAAGAAAATATAAGAAAAACCTATTCAACAATTAAAATCTTAAAATTCAAAACAACCAAACTACTTGTTTAAAACAAGCAAAATGATCAATTATAGGCCTATTTATACTTACCCATTATGGACTTCATAACAACTGAAACATACAAATGTTTTTAAATCCAAAATATCCCCCCAGTGACAATGACGAGGAAAACAAAGCATCCAGTTACAACAATGTTTCCTTTTGTTCTGTATCTATTTAAAATGTTTTACCGTTCTAACAGAATGTTTTCTTCTACAGCAGTGGTACTCAAACTATGGTACCACCGGTGGTACGCGGGCTCCCTGTGGTGGTACGCAAAGAAATCTCCACAATATAAAAACGAAAAAACCTGTTCTGCATAAAACGACATATTTTTTTTGTCATACTCTTATCTTATCTGTCTTGTATCTATTGAGTTGTATTTATATCAAATGTGTTTTCCCCTCTTAATTAATTTAGTTTTTGCAACAAACAACTTTAATCTGCTCAATTTTTGCTCGCGCACAGACATAAACAACAACAGGAGTATGCCTCGCGTTTTGAAAAGTTCCACTCAATATTCTGTTATAGTTCAGTCCTGAATCTACAGCAAGCAGCTGTAGGCCTACATCAACAGATATTCTGTTATTTATTGGAGTTTAGCACAATCGGCAGCAAGCAGCTGTACATAACGGAGCCAAGGAGAAGCTTCACTTTTTGATGCATGTACGGACAGTCGCTCACCCTCTCTCTCTCTCTCTTGCTCTGAAGCTGATGTGATTCTCCTCTATTTTGCTGTCTTAACACTAGGACCTCCAAGCGCCGCCGCCGTCTTTCAGACGGCATATGCAAATGAAATTGTTTGTGCTCAGAAGCACACAAATAATGTTTTTTTTTTGATGAAGTTAAATACAACTTACTTTTATCTACAAACCAAATAGGCTATCAGCATAAGGCAGGATTGGTAACCTTTTAAATGTTGCATGTCAATTTACAATATCTGTTGGCTTTTTTAGTGCGCCGTTCTTTACTGCTGCTCCACCTCTCCCGTTGCTAAAACACATTCTACAATAATGAAATATACATAACTTTTAGTCTATTATATTTTTGACTATATTAGGCTATGCATTTTAATAAAAACACTGCAAAAAAAGAGATAAACACAGATGCTCCTCCTCCTCTCTGCAACTGGGTTTGTTTCCCCGACATAGAGGAAATCATTGACCAACACGCACGCCAAAAACAACAACAAAAACACAGCTATCTATGGGCATGACAAACTATATAGTCTACAAAACTGCAGAAATCCATAACAGATGCAGCGGCGAACAAACAAACAGATGAACAAATGAACGATCTGCACCTTGGACAGCGCCGCGGAACGTAATGCACATACTTGCGGCAAAAGTGCTCAACCTTTAAGGTGCCCTTCCCACTCACAGGGCGCTTGCACCCCTTGCAGGAGACAACGGTCATATTTTTCTTGCAGTGCGTGTTTGTCTGACACTGCCTCCTTCTCAGCTCTTGTGGATGCTGTGGATCAGTGAGCACCGACGTCAGACCTTGACACGCAGGTGTTCCTCTCTCTGTTCCTTTGCCGGCTCAAGAATGAGCATGTATCTATCTGTCTATGGTCTCTATCTATCTATTTGTATATCCTATCTATCTGTTGCTCTTTGTTAAATTCCTGCACATATATATGAAGTCTATAAATAGAAACAATAACTAATAAAAAAATAAAACGACGCGCGAAAACAATCCAGAGAAATGTATCATTTTCAACTGCCGTCAATATGAAGGCGGCGGCGGTTAGAGGTATAAATGCTCAGAAATCTTGTGTTTTATTTTAGTTACACATGGGCTTCAAAAAAACATACAAGACACATGTTTAAGAAAAGTCATGATGAGAGGCTCGTACGTTTTTATTTATAAAGAGTTATTTGTATTATAAAAACCCAAACCGTCCGTCAGACGGTCTTGGCGGTTCTAGTGTTAACACTCAGGACTGCAGGAGTCGAGAGGGATTTTTTTTTTTTTAAAGGCAGTTTTGCCATGTTGAATGCAGAGACTTATAATACAGCGGCTCTGGTTGCACAGAGCCTGTGGAGTGCGCGCCTGCACTCTCTCGCGCACTCTCTCTCTCCCCCGCTCCCTCTCGCTCTCTCAGGCACGCAGCAATTTTATGAATAAATGAAAAATTAAATGAGAACAGGTCGGAAATATACTTGGGCCCAGGTATCGTGTTTGTGTGGGAAACACTGGAGACTAAATATTTTCAAACAGGTTGTTGGTATAAAGTCATTTTTATTGTGCTGCACTTTTTTTGATTTGGGCAAATGTCAGTGTTGTGTTAGTTTAAGTGCCAGTTCTAGCGCTAGCCCTTAGTAGTCCTATAGTGTGGCTGTCAAAAGTCAATAATAAATAACCACCTGCGTAAAATGTGTGTAGAAATAGGCCTACAGTGTATTTTAACATCTACCATAATGGTGGTACTTGGAGAGCCAAATATTTTCGGAGGTGGTACGCAGTCTAAAAGGTTTGAGAACCACTGTTCTAAAGTAAAGAACCTTTATAAAATGTTAGATTTGTGTTTCACTGACATGAAAGAAAACCAAAAACTAGTAATCAGTCAATAATAAATGAGAGCTCACCTGTGCCGACCTGCTGCCGAGAGACGTCTGCTCTTTTTGTCTCTGTGACAAAAGTTAAACTCCCAAAGTTACGGCTTCTCTGGAAATGAAACTGAAAGAAAAAAAGACACTGCCCGGTGTAACAGGAAGTGTTGTAATACAGCTGATGTTTTACTGTCTTCTCAGAGAAAATAGTGCTCCCTTAAAGTGTTTGTCAGGATTAACAGGTAATGTGCTTGTAGAAATGCAAAGATTATTTCTGTCTGCAGTTAAGAGTGGAATGATTGTGAAGGAATGAGGAAACCTGTGAGTCATCTGATAATTTTAATTGGCATGCAGATCAAGTTTTGACACTGGGTGAGGCACTACTAGTTGTTGAGAGTCTGGCTTATTAAGGATGTTACCAAGGATGTCTTTAGTCCACCAGGTCAAGTTTATGCTGACATGTCCAATAAACCCATAAATTAGAGAAAATATTTGTCCTTTAAGAATTCTTTAAGTTGAAATGATGTGCAAGAATGTTAAAAAGGATTTTCAAGACATTACAGTAAAGAGATAAAATGGTAGGTCCATTACATCGTGCCACTCTAACAATAAGAACAGTTTGAGCAATTAAAAAAAGAATGTGTGATCCAACATCTACTGGTTCTTTAATCTAATGACACATGGTATATATTCTGATCTCTGTGCTCATTTGTGTTTTGGTTTCCTTGATCTTAGAATAAAAACTCTGACATTGATCAGACGGATAATTCAGTTTAATTAATGCAGATATTTCAACACAACACAAACATGTATAAACCACTGATCACTTCCTCTTATGAATAAGATGTGCTGATCACTGATTCTAGTCTGAATGAAGTTGAACGACTGACTAAATTGGACTTAAACTCAAAAGACCCTCTGCCCTCTGTTGCTGAGGAAGAACATAAAAAGTAAACCAATGATGAAGAGGACAATAAGCAAACAGTCGCACAGGCACTGGTTGTTGTTTCTGGATTCAGAGGTGGGCTTAATGCCTGACACTCTGTTCCCAGTAGATACATGACTGTTACTACTTTCTGGTCTTCTGCTTTGTTCCTGAAAGTAGACATGTCCCTTCATCACAATACACAAAAACAGTCCAAGGCAGGCGAGGTTCCCCCATGTGTTTCTGATGGTGGACACATCAGCGTTGCTCCCAAACCGGTTCCGAAGACTCATCAGAGTCCGTTGGTTTCCTCTCATAGCAAACTCTCTGATCTGTCTTAAGAGGTCCTTACTGATCTGGTAGGTATGGTTTGGATCATACCATGGCGTCCCCTGGTTGTGAGAATGCTGTGTGATGTACACCTGGTCAATCCTCTGCCCCCTGACTCTAATAATGATCCTGTCCCTGTTTCCTCCCTCAAGTAAAGCTGGAGGATTTACAACATGAGATGGAAGCTGAACTGTTGTGCGTTGATCAACGTTGCCAACAATGTAGTAGCGCTGACCTTGAGGCGGAGGGTCCAACAAAGCCTCATAGTTGTGGAAATGATGTGAGCCATAATCTCCATTTCTTGGGTCGAAGGTCAGCTGTATTTCATTGTTATCATCAATGAATATCGTGTGGGCGAACCAGTGGAGAAGCACGAGAGTGTGTGCAGGTACAGATCGGCCGAAGTCGATTCTCTTCAATTCACTGATGGAGTTGAGCTTTTTCACAGCTGACACAGAGTTCAGAAGAAAGAGCAGAGACACACAATATGCGACTCTTCCTGTAATCTTCATCATCCTGTAAAAATGTGTAGAAAGTTATAGCTGTCATTATTCATCCCAAATCTGTGTTCTCAATCAGTTTGTGCGTTTGTGGAACGATTGGTCCAGACAGCTAAAGTTCCTCTTTCAGTGATCTGATTTTAATTTCATGGGTAGTATTTCACACATCAAAAGGATATTCATACACATTTTCCACATCTACCTCATCTCTATCTACAGATTCAGCATGAATGCATCCTCTCAAGGCACATGGCCAGATTTTAGAATCAGAAGTTGAATATAAGTGCTGAACAACATTCATGTGAAGTAGTTTCTGGGTGAATAAAGAACTTAGCAGTAAATAAAAAGAGCTCACCTCAGCTGCACTGGTCGGCTGTCGGGGGACGTCTGGTCTCTGTGTTTGTGTGAGAGCAGAGTCGACTCCTTAAGTTTCTGTTTCTCTAGTAATGAAACTTAAGAAAAAAACGGTTACTGCTGCTGATTTCTGGAAGTTTAGAAATACAACTGTTGGAAGGAAACTTATGTTTTTTTTTTTTTTTCCAAAGTAGTACCCCCTTCAAATGTATGTTGGGATTTATTAGCTGTATGCGTGTAGAATTACAAAGAGCTGATCATTTTTATTTGCAGTTGTGCATTTATTGAGTCTGTAAATGTGGGAGTGAGGAATGAAGTGTTAAGAGACAATGATTACTAGTAACAAAAGATTATAGTTTAGTTTTAACCAATGTTATGATTTCAGACCAGAAGTCCTCCGAGTTTTGTTCAAGATTTATTTAACAAACTCTCTGCAGGACAAAAACGTTAAATTGACTTTTTTCCTACGTCCTTTGAGATTATTTGTACATCAAAAAGGTATATCTGTGCCTTTCCCTTGCTTTCCTACAGAATGAGGAAGAGTTAACTTTGTGTGACTGATGTTTTAAGACTCTTTTCAGTCTTTAAGCTTGCACTGCTGCAACTCCGTCAGCAGCCAGCAGGAGATGCTGTCACACAGGTAGTTAGTCTCACACACCTGCTTTGAGCGCAAACTCAAGTTTACATTGAGAGACTGAACAATACAGATCAGGTGGAATCTGCTGTGTTTGTGTGTATATATACACATACACGGGACATGGTTAATGATCATTTTAACCAGAAACATAGTTTCATCATTTGACACTCATGCATACACAAATGGGTTCACTCATTGTATGATCTATTGATATACTGTATAAAGCTTTTGGAAGTCAGAAGCAGAAATAGGAAAAAAAACAAAAAACACACACAAAGGAAACATTTAGTTCCTCTGTGGTCTCCACCCACATCTTTCACATGGGCAGCACAAGACCATCACACAAACAATGCTCTCAAAGCTTTTCCTCTCACTTTGTGTCTTTTTGGATTAACCTCAACATGCTCAGGTTAACAGCACAGCTTGACATACTTGTATACATACTTTAAGGTAATTAATGATATGTTGAATCAACCTAACAGATGTCAGATGTCTCCCTTTGGTCCCTTTGCTACATTTATTTCACATGAATGTTTAAAGATAGTGAACACTCTGCAGAGGAAGAAAAGACCAGTGAGTGAAGTTTTTTTTTTTTTTTTTAATGATTCACCCAGTGAGTCATGCTTCTTCTATTCCTCATGTTTCTGCGTTATGAAAGACTTTGGACAGCTGTGTGGAACTCTGCGAGGGGGTCGGCCAGGCAGCCCTGTACTCCTCCTGCCAATACATGACACCATGTTGGCTCAACACGGCCCAGAAACATCAGCCCCTGCCACAGACTTTCTGTCTATCCAGCTCATGTCTCGTCAAAATCAAGGTCTTTTTCATTTTAAAAGGGCAGCAACTCTGTAATAAAATGAGCATGCCAACTGGTGTGGAATCAAACAAATGATGCTTGGCACACTCTGTGGGTTCACTGTGGAGTCACAGCTTTGTAAGAACACAAGAGGAGGGGGGATTTTTTTTTTTTTTTCATTTCAGCATGCTTTAGTATTCTGTGTTTTGGTTAGAGTGACACGTTGCATGTCCTCCTATCGTTATCTTTTGTGCATCATCCATGGGTCAGTTTTGTTTGCCTATTTAAAGAACTCCTGTGGGAAAACAGACCAGAAAACTCTCTTCTAAGCCCACTGGAAACTCCTGCCAGTTTTCAAACACTGACTGTTTTTTTTATTGGGCAATAGAGTGGAGTTTCAGAGAGAGGGAGATGAAGAGAGAAGGCAAAGACTGGACAGTTTTAAGACGAGGGCCCCTGGTTTGGGAAAATGTACCGTTACCCATGTTGTAAAACTTAGCATAACAGCTTTATTTTAACTCCTTATTTGGTAAGACCTGGTTTTGATCACACTTACAAGGATGTGTGTGTGAAGTTTTTTTTTAATATCTTGTGTGTATATATTGGTATAGTGCAAAATCTCTAAGGCCCATAATGATGACTCGGATCGCTCAGATGGATGTGGTTTAATTTCTTGCGCTGGGTGTGGCAGGGATTCAACACTGATGTGAGGGTTTATTTTGGCAGCTAATCGGCATAATGAGTTGAAAGCCATCCATCTTTCCAGCATGTCCTGCTTTTTGTGTGTGTGTGTGTGTGTGTGTGTGTGTGTGTGTGTGTGTGTGTGTGTGTGTGTGTGTGTGTGTGTGTGTGTGTGTGTGTGTGTGTGTGTGTGTGTGTGTGTGTGTGTGTGTGTGTGTGTGTGTGTGTGTGTGTGTGTGTGTGTGTGTGTGTGTGTGTGTGTGTGTGTGTGTGTGTGTGTGTGTGTGTGTGTGTGTGTGTGTGTGTGTGTGTGTGTGTGTGTGTGTGTGTGTGTGTGTGTGTGTGTGTGTGTGTGTGTGTGTGTGTGTGTGTGTGTGTGTGTGTAATTACACATCCTGGAGACAGCTGTTTCCTCTCCTCTTTAATCACACAAATATACAAACCCCATAAGAACAGTAATCTGACAAAGTCATTGCTTTGCGCTCAGGGTTAAAAATAAATGAAGACTGCATGTTCTTTGTTTTTTTGTATTTTTGGTGGATCATTTTAATATCCTTTAAATGTAAATAGACCATAGGAGATTACAGAGAACCCTCGCTGAAAGCTCCTCCTCTGAGTATTTATTTTTGAGCTTTCTATGCCTGTATTGTAGAGATAGGATAGAGTCTGAAATGTGGGGAAAGACGTGCTGGAAAGAAGCCACAGGTTGGATTCAAACCCAGGCCGTCCGCTTCAAGGACAACAGCCTCTTTCTATGAGGTCAATGAAGCTTTACATCATCGATTTAAGATAACAATATCTATTTCTCATGAAAAAAGAAAATAATTTGACCCATATAAGTTGTTTTTGAAGCTTTTTACACTGAAAGTCAATGAAGAAGGAAAAAAACAGACAAAATACCAAATGATACTTAAGTTAGAAATGGCGTTTTCCTTGCCCACAAGATTTCATTTTGGATTTGGATTGCATTTTGTAATGATGCCATACTATTAAAATGTTTGAAATTTTAGTGACCATGTGATCGAACACATTCTTCTAAAACTAACTTCCTGCGGTAGACGGTCTGCACACAAAATAGACCCGTCACTTGATAACTCAAGACTGTAAACATGAAATGGAAATGTTTGAGAACTCATCCCACTCAGAGAATTCCAGCAAAACAACAATACTGTTTTAAGATGTTGTGTCTGTGGCAGCTTACATTGACAAGAAAAAAGACCAAACATACAGCTCCAGGAAACAACAGCCATCTATTTCTAGAAGATCTCTACTGAGTGTTTCCTCATCTGTAATGTTATGATAGCTTTATACTAAATATAATATAACATGTCTACATCACCATAGTTGTCAGGATGTGTTTGCTTTTTTTGTTTTTTTTCTAGTGGTATTGTTCAATCCAAACCCCTACTTTTATGATTATTTACTCCTTTTAGAGAAAGATTAAATGTCTCTGTATCCTCTCCTCAATCTGCATATTTAAGAGCCTGAGTGAAAATTGCTTTATCAAAAACACAACTCCCAAATGTTTGTGTTTTGGAAAGCAGAGTTGATGAAAGCACCAGCAGATGTAAAGTCAAAGGAAAATCTCCCTAGTTTTTGGGATGAGTGTTTCAGGTCCGTGTGAGAGGAATGAGAGGGATGTGATGAATACAGAGCTGGAGGAGCTGATGAGAGGGTCAGGCCAGGTAATTGGGGTTGTAAATGATCCCTGGAGGTAAAAGGAAGGACAGTCAGCTGGCTTTTAGTCTGGGGTCACCATCAGTGTAGATATATTCACACACAGTCTCTGCCTTCTTTTTCCTCTAAATCTTCAGCTTATTCCATTAAAAATGTTTTAAAACCGATACTTTTTCATACTCCTTCTCTCCTTAAATTTGAGGTGTAGTGACTGTGAGGGCTTTTCTGCCCTGTCGGAGGTGGGGGGGGAGGGGGAGAGATATTGGAAGGAAATGGGCGTGGCTTGCTGCCTTCTCTGCTGAGTCATTTGACATGGAAGGGTGGGAGGGGCAGGCAGGGAGCTTTCAGAGCTACAGCAGAATTTGGCCTCTCACTGGAGCGCCGCGCTTTGGCAGAGGGGACGACTCACACACACGCTTACAGTACACACACTTCACGAGGTGAGTGTTTAACATACCGGGAGAGAATGTGTGTCGTGTGTGTTTGTTAGAAAGCAGTTGAAAAAGAGAGGGAGTACATGTCGTGTTCTGTTGTTGTCTGTTGTTTTTTGCATGTTTCTCCACTTCGGAGATTTGATTATCTGTTGTTTTTTCCTACTTCAGTTGATAAATATCTCTGCATGCCTTTCCATACTTGACTCAGGATCCCAGCAGTGTCCATATCGTACTGTTGTTTTGAGCAGTTGGGTGTCAAGCTAGATGTGCTATGTGGCTTTTTGGAAATGTTGGCTGCAAAAAGAAATATTTTCACATCTAGTTTTTCAGTTTGTTCACTCAGGTTTAGCATGTTTTTTATCGTGTGTAATTGGTATTGTTCAGGCACGGTTTGAATTCCCTCGGTCTTCCATCCCCTACATTTTGTGTGTGTGTGCTCTGTGGCAGGCTTTGTAATCAATCCGCCTTTGCATAACACACACACACACACACTTTCTGTAAAAACCGAGGGATGTTCCATCCCGTCTCTGCCTCTAACTGTTTGAATTAACTTTTCTGTGTCTTCATGTTTCCTGGCTCTTGATTTTGTCCGTCCACACGCTGGACGTCTTCTGCTGTTTCTGACAGTGATCCATTACCACCACTGGCTTTTAGACTTTGTGTGTGTGTGCAGCAAAGGTTAGCTCCACATATGTGGTCAGTAGGCTGAAGTGAATCATTTAGTTTAGTTTCTGTTTTGGAAAGCACAGAAAGGACCTCCTCTTAGAAGTTAATGATAATCAGTGGAAAGTAGTCCTTGTTTCTTTCCAGTTGGAAGCGCCTTTATATCAAATTATGACCAAAATCTTAGGAAATGCTTTCTTTTTTTGGATCGGTTTGAGTGATTTTCTTCCACTCAAACTTTTTAAGTTTCTTTGTTAAGTTTATTTATACATGTCTGCTTTCATGGGTTTTTTTTGTTTATGTAGCTGTTTTTAGGTGACAAAGTATTGCAACTGGAACAAGAGCCTGAAAATTGTATCATCCAGGGTTTTTGGTTCAGAGTGACCTTAGAAATACAAAGCTTTGACCTTCTGACAGTATCAGACTGATGGAAAACAGCAACCAACCTTGACTTTTCCAGAGAGGAGAGGCAACCACCTCTGCTTTGCACAAACATGCGCACACACACACACACATAGACACACAGTGTCGCACTCAGGGCTGTTGAAAGGAGCTCTGTTGTGGCCCCACTGCATTGCCAGGCGAGAACAGACATTGGCCTTTCACCAGGGTCTGACGGGACGCTGAAAAGGTCATCGTTACCTTCTGTGTCTCGTGTTGCAGCCAATAAGTCTGTCAGTAAGATTATGCATCTATTGTGGAATTCTGCATCATAGCTTTAAAATGCAAAATATTTCATGAATTTAAGCGGAGCTCTGTAATTTAAAATTGTGAAAGTGTTTCAGGAGTACATTTTCAGAATAGCAGCTTTGAGTTTTCTGGATTGTGGAAGTGCATGAACCTGTGCATTTCTGTTCACTTGTTTTGAAACATTTGACATAAAGTCTTTAGAATTCAAATGTTTTCCTTAAGGTAACATTCAGGAAATAAGAGAAACAGAACCTGGAAACTATTGAACTACTTTTAGTGCTAGACTTATTCTGAATTTCAGAGTAGAGCATGTCTTCTAAAGACTTCCAGGGACTGTATTATTATATGAGATGCACCTGGTATTTCACTTGTAGTGCTGTGGAGCAAAGACATCAATGACATTTGTTTTGATGCTAGCACCATTTTAAAGGTGAAATGATGATATCAGCTATGAAGTCAAAATAATTGACCTCACTCAAACTGGATTTCATAACTGTTAGAAAATACAAATATTCATATCCAGTCAACTGTCTAGATGGAAACAATGTTAAATGTTATAAACCTGTCAAATGATCATATTCAGTAGTTTGGTCTTTGTTGTGTGTTGTACTCCTGAGCTTTGTATGTGGGTCAGACACAGTCCATAAATACAGCTCCTAAAGCTGGGGAGAGGACCAGGGTGACAGGCTCTATATGACATGCACGATAAGAGTCGGAGGGATCAGGGATCCTCCTGGTTGGGTTGTTGATAAGAATGATTGACTTGTGCGTGTATGTAGAAAGTTATACACTACATATTGTAAGTGCTCTGATGTTTCCCAACTCTACACTGTCAGGTGATGCACCTTTTTAGTTTAAGTCAACAGTGTTGCTCATTTTCCTTTAGCTATAGCTCTGATTTTAATCCCTGTTGTCATTGGCCAAGAGGCGTGGCACACCCTAGACTGTTCTGCAGTCCATCACAGGGCTGACATATAGAGACAGACAAGCCACACTTACATCCCTGTATGTACAATTCAGAGTCACTAATTAACCTAACCCACACATCCGACGGGGGATTCGAACCAGAAACCTTGGTGCCGTGAGGCGACAGCACTAACGACTGCAGCACTGTGCAGCCCCATATTTTTTAAATTAAAGAAATAAATGATTGGTAAAAGAAAATACCTTAAATAACCCTAATCTCTTTAAATACACTTAGGCTAGACCAGTGTGGCTTAGATTATTTATATACCTAATGGAATGCAGTAATTAGGTTTAATTTGTTGACCAAAAACCCCCCAAAAAACCTGCTGAACACAGGCTTTTATTTCCTAATCGAAACCAAAATGTACCTCCTAATCTCCAGCTCTTGCACTAACAAATCCTGTTGTCAGCATTTTTTGATCTCACATTTTTTATCTTTGCTCTGACTGCAAGCTCTTTACCGCTCTGCAACGTGACATCCTGAATCATGTTGATTATACTTATACTTATACTTATACTTTATCCGTCCCAAATCAGTCTCTAAACAATATTTGGACACTGATTTGTCTTTCTATCATGTCTTATTTTCTTGCTAGCTTTAAGCCAAACACTGACACAGCTTTAAATAAAACAGGGCGCTGTATCCTCAACTATAGATTTCTGACAGGAAGCAGCCATGTCCTCTCTACCTCGATAAAGCTACCATCGAAAATGACGTAATGACTTTAGCAGAGGGAAATCAAGATAGATAGCAACCCCTTCTGTTTCACTCTGCAAATATCTGGGGTTTCAAATAGGTAAGAGGGAGAAGCAAAGATATTTTACTACATTAAAAGATGTTTAAATACACTGATTCATGGTTCAAACAGATTTGACGGATGGTTTTTGATGCGCTGCTTCAAATGGATTCTGCTGGTGTAATTTTTGTGTTGTATTATTTGACTCTTCTTACTGATGTGAGGTATGTCTGAGGACACAGGTCAGCCTGAAACTCCTGCTGCTTTAGACAAACGCTTGCTCTCAGCTAACTGATACACTTTGACCTGCAGATGAGATGAAATAAACATCCATACAGGCTCAGTAGCTCAGTCTGGCTAACTCCTGTCGGTGAGTAGCCAACAGATAATAGCTGGATGACTCATTTTGAGGAGAAAATTACTTTATAAATATTGGCAACTTCCTGATCCATTTGTCCTCAGTGTACACACACTGTAGGGTTAATACTTATGTGCTTTGGGCTGGAATATTGTTTTAAGGCTTAAAAATGGATTAAGTTGAAATGAGGAATGTAGTATTGCAGAGTTATTTATTCCCTAAATTAATATGTTCAGTTAGAAACTAAACAAATGAGCCTTGGATTGATGAGTTAGTCAGTAAGGTTAAGTGCTCTTGTGTTTAATAATATATGGATTAAAGTATGCATGCAAAGTGCTTTGTTGCAGCTGAAGGACCTTTTTATTGTGCAGCTCGATGTCGCACGCTGTCGAAGAGCCTAGAAAGACAACGGCTCTCTTGTGCACCACCGCATGTGGAGACTCAACACATTCCTCTGGCAGTCTAGACAAACCTGTGGGCTTCTACTGTCATTGACTGCAATTTAGAAACATTTCTCAGATGTCTGCAAAGTAACTCTAGATGCTGAAGCTACTTGCACTGACATGGACGCGTAGACTCAAAGTACCAAGATTGAATGAAGAATGTTACTGATGGAGTCACATTGGCATTCATAAGGACACAACAGGTTATTATTGGTCTAACAATGTTTTGTCATAGTATATTGATTCCCAAATTACTTTTTGTTCAGGGTTTGTCTTTTGTTTAAACCTCCAACCACTAGAGGGCAGTGTTATATTTTCAGGTAATCGACTACAACAGAACATCTTAAACTGAGACAAAAAGAGGTAGCACATCAATTTATACACAATCTCAGAACCCATCAGCTATTGTTGGCAACAATGGCCAGCTGTTTGGAGATTTGCTATGCTAAGAGATGCCATTAAAGGACTTCAAGCACAAACTTTTTTCCTGTGCACTGCCATTATTTACAGTCCAGCTAGCAACTTAAGAAGCAAGACAATAGTTAGAGTTGAGAGGCGATGACTAAAAGAAGTTTGCTAGCTGCACCTGCATCTAGATATATTTTTTGTAGACAACAAAGCTTAATAGTCATTATTAATAATTAATTAATAATCTTCAAACACAACCTCAGTAACTTAACTAAAAGTGGGATGTTGCCAAGCAACAGAAACCTTACAGCACTGTTACTACAAGTTAACACTGACCTGCATGTAATGCACATTTATACCTATGTGTCCATTAATCAAGCAAGCAGTGAAATAAGAGTCTGTTGACCTTTGCTATACATGAATTTCTAGCACTCAGAACACCTGACGTTGAGTGATATATAAAGGTAGAATGATAACCTTTTTTATAGAGCACTTTTCAAAAATCAAGTGCTAGGTAGAAGTCTCAGTGCTGTTTTACTCTGCATCAGCACTCAAGGAATACCTTCTGTCCAATCAAATAACTTGCTTGTAGCTTGTTGTTATTGCAACATAGCATATTATATTGAATCCTAACCCTTGTATTGGGATATTGCATCATCAGCATCCAGCCAATCAGCAGCTTTTGACTATCGTGTCTTTACAAACTTCATTGTATCTCGTACAGGAGAAATAGATCAATTATCATTGAATAATTTAGCATACATTTATCTGACACACATCCAGACACTCACAGGTTCCAGGCCCGAGTGATAAGATAAGTGAGTTGGACATTGCAGGGTCAAAAGGCCACATAACTGCGGAGAGTTGTACGACTCTGGGAACTGGGCCTTACATTGCACAAACACTCTTTAATAACACAACAGACGATGTTTGCTCTGCCACCACTCCAATTTCCTCTTTTTATTAGGGGGTTCACTGTCAGAGGGTGGGAAAACAGTGTTTGGGTGTGTGTACATCATGTTTATGTCCCTCGCTTGGGTCTGTCCCAAACCCATGTGGTCCTAGATATGTAATTGATTCTGTGCTGGAGGGCTGCTCAAAATCCCAGTCTTGAGCAATCAACTGACCACATATTTATTTCTTCACGTTTACAAGCTTTGCCTGCACAGTACACTATCTTCTTCTCTCAGTCAAAATGAACGGTGAAACAGCAAGCTGGAGAACCCTTGAAAGGATACACGATAGAAAATTGTTTGATTTGATCACAGTGAAAAAGATTTCCAGCCGCCCACACACTTCTGAAGAAGCATCTGGGTCATGATCAAAAAAACAAAAGTAGCCATGAGAAGATGAGACAAGGCTACAAACCTCCTTTGTCCTGTCTGGGAATGTAAATAAAGGACAAGAGGAGCAGATGTTTTTTAAGAGGCCCATAAAAAGATTTTATACCAGAGCAAATATGCAAACGACCCATTTAGTGGATTAGGCCTCTAATGTGAATTTGACATGGAGCTCCTGACAAAGAGAGGAAAGACATAAAATAGCATTTGAACTGCACAGTACACACTAGTGGACCTTGCTCCTCCAAGCTTCAGAAGCTTCACTTTTAAAGCAGCTGTGCTCTAAATGCCATGAGATTGATTTTGCAGGAGAATTGCATTTAGATTCTACTTTTTCATCAAAGCTCTCAAACACTTTGTCACTCATACTGGGATGTAGTTTTGTCATTGTTAAGTATTGTACATTGCAACTGGGCTGGTGATGTATATTTACATATGCAAAGTGATTTGCAAATCTTCATGTTTTCCTTCTCCTGTGTAGCACACTGTCCCTTTAAATCAAGCAGCCACCTCCAGTGCTGAAAAGTGAAGCCATGCAGAAGTGCTATAAACTGCAGTTCCACGATTGTCCACTTTAGTCTTTCTGCAAAAACCAAGAAATCCCCAGTAGAGCCCATCTTCATTAACACATCTGTTTTGATTTTATTAGGACTAAGAGCTAATTAAAAAAAAAAAAAAGCATAATTAGGGGTGTGACTGATGTGACTGACAGGTTGATGTTGTAGCTGTTTGCAAGGTGGCTTCAGCTTGCCTCAGTTCTACGTCTTTGCATGTTTCTAAAGTGATAGAAGTTAAATTGAGAAATTATTTCCAATATGGCAACTATCATTGTTGGGCTTCATAACGGCTCATCAGAAATGAATGGATGACATCACCGAGACCACGTCCGTGTTTTATACAGCCTATGGTTTAAATGTGTTAAATTTTATTAATTTGATCAATTCAATTGACATTGCCTGTATTGGGGGAGGGGGGGACTTGCATGGTAGGTGACTTGTGACATAATTAAGGCATAAAATGGCAACACAATTGTGTTTCATAATTTCTAATATTAATTAAAGGACTACAACATGAGAGAACATTAACATTGCCCATCCCTCAAGCAGGTCTATGAGATCTTGAAATCTCACACTGTCTAACGGTTTTCAAGAGAGTTTACAGAAAATGAGGCATTAAAGTTTTAAGCAAAGTATCTAATAACTTAATAGAATAGAAAATTGTTGACTAGAGAGAGAATCCGATTTTTAGGAATTCAGTGAGTGAATCGCTCCTCCAGGTGTGAAGTTCTTTTTGTCCATGTTTCCAATCCTTCTCTTTTCTCTGAATTCCTCTCTTGTGCTCAAAGTGGGGTTAAACTAAAGGTCAAATCACTGCTTAGTTATAAGAGGACAAACATCCATGCAATTCTTTTCTATCCTAAACTGGGAACGTGACCTCTGACTTACTCGCCACGCTGTCGAGATCAACACCCAGGACAGCTGAGGCACGGCTCAGTGGATCTGAGCACATTTCACTAAACATAGACAAAGCAGTCAGCGCCTTCTGCAAACTCCCCCGTAGTTTTATTGTAAAATAATATCTGGTTCATGCTGGATCTACATCCCTGTTTGGAGGCCTGTGTGAAGTCCGTAAGGAATAAATCATGAACGTTTTTCTCAACTCTGCTTCTTTTTTTTTTTTATTATTATTTCCTCCCTCCCTCCTCCTCCATTCCACACTCCCTCGTCTTTTCCTGACCTTATCTTTTTTAACTCCCTCTACTCACTAGTCCTCTCCCTTTTTGCACTATTGCTTTTTGCCACTCTCCTCTGCATGGCATCATTTCCAGCTACTTTAATTTGATCTTTATTTCTCTTTCTTGCCTTTTGTCTGTCGTCTTTTGTCTTCTCCGAAATGCTTTGTGGTATTGGAGACTTTTTGTCGTATTTACCGAAAGCAAAGTAACCCGATGCTGCAGCAAGCAAGGAAAAAAAATTCTCCATTGCCTGTAATTGAAAACAGGATTGCAGAAAGCTCATGAGTCATTCTCTTCTTTCCAATTTCTAAAATGAATTTTGCTCTCTCACAGACTCCGAGGAAATGCATTATCCACGCCATCCCACCGCTCGACCTAAACAGATGAAAACCTGTCAGAAAGTAGAGCTGAGGGAGAAAATGTACTCCTACATCAGTTATTTACTATGAATGCTGTTGAAGCCCAAGACATTGTGAGGAGATTTAAAACACTGGTTCACACGGATTGATGTTTCTCAGCAACGTTATAGACTTGACACTAAACTAGAGGGGCTACTCCGCGAGTTCAGACCTCCACCAAGACCAACAATCCGGTCTCCTATGATTATTCAAAGTGAAAGAATTTGATACATCTGTTTTCAAATCTATAAAAATCAAAATGTGGTTGTCCTGCTAAAGGTTCATCATCTAAGCTGTTCAGTTATACTTCTAATTTTTAAGTATTTCAAATACCAAATACATTTTTGAAAGGAGAAACAACACAATGAGCATGTCCACATCTACTAATATGAAGGAGAGTGTTTATATGCATATCATGTAGGGGTAGGGCAACTTTACAATTGCAGCAAGAAAAAGAAAACAAGACCTCTAAAGTACTCAACACTACAGCACAGAGTGTATTAATCATAACATTTCGACCCAATGGTCAGGTGATAGTCTTTCGTTTTTATTACCTATCGAGGACCATTGGGTCGAAATGTTGTGATGATTAAACTTTTTGTGGCATCAAGTGAGTGTGCAGAATTGTCTACTTTTTCTTGCTGCAAATATACAACGTCCAACGAGATCAACTCTTAAAAATGTAGTAAAGGTCCGTTTGTCAAAGTTCCCACACAGGAGGAGTCACCTGACAGTCATCTCAAACACTGCGGGAATATTAACACAACAGTTCATTAATTGCTCTTTATTTGTTTTTAAAGGTGGAGCCAGATCAGTTGACCTTATTTAACACCATTCAGTGCCTACAATGTTTACTCCAATACCAGTTTACTGACGGCAAACATTCAGAAACCTGGTTTCCCTTCAATTTGTTGTGTTTTCATCCCTCTTTGACCTGACATGAACCTGTATATTTGTCAGTCTGGGAGGGTTTAGGTAACGTCCACTAGTCTGTAATCCTTCAGGGCCAGACATTTTTCCCCGTGGAGGTCAAATGTCTGCTAACATTTACAGGGTCAGGCTTCAACCGGCTGCCTCCTGACACCTGTGTTTACTGGCTCAGAGCAGTTATCCGTCTGCAGCACTGTGGAAGGACACCATGGATAAGCTTAAAGTATGAATACCTCTGTCTGATTAATGGTCCCTTCATCCAGATGTTTTACAATCGGCTACTCCTGAGTCCTTCACCCGTCTGGTTTTATTGGCTCACTCACAGCTTAAAATTCTTAAATCAACGTTGGTACATGGTGGGATTGCAGGACTAAAACAGTTTACTACCTGGAATGAAAGAGATTTATTTCCATTGACTGGTAAAGAGCTGTGTTTCCCACAGTCATGCTCAAGGAACTTGTGTTCCTTTTGTTTGTGTTGCATGTTTGCCAAGTCGTTTACAGTGTTTGACTCTTCTTTAACTCGAAGAAAAAGGGGCGGTGTGAATTCATGCTGACAGTTAAACGATGCTGTGGAGTCTTCTCTCCAGGAAACCAGTTAGTTAAGATGCAGGATGCACAGACACAGCTACAGCTGTACTCCACTCTGTCTACTGGAGGTGACTGAAGTATTTTTCAGTCTCTGTAGGAGATTAATGTGTGTTTACTTCATGTCATACACAACAGACATCTTGATAATACAATAGCTTTGGGAAGCATTGTTCTTTGTAATCAAGGAAACAAGGAACTTATGTCAAGATCACATACAGAAGATAGATACTGTTTTCATTTGTACACAGAAATCTGGGAAAGAAAGTAAATCTGAGCAGATATGAAGGTCCAGATCAACTCTCTGGGGAACACTTCATCCTGTGTTTTATCACCTATTTGGTAAGGTCAGGTTGGATTGCTGCTGGGGCTGCATATAGGTGTCAAGAGATTTAGGGCTGCAGGAAGAATGTAGGTTATTCACATGTGTTGCAGGTGTGGCTGCTGTTGGATGATAGTAGAGATTACTGAGGCTGACACTTAATCTAAACTGACTGTCAGCTCCCGTTCTTTGTATGTCCCTTCCCTTTGATGTTCTCTGGTCTCCTACCTCAGGTGAGACTCGGTTGTCACAGCCCAGTCTCTAAAGGTCTGTGAGCCTCCAGCACACATCTCTGTTTTCGGTACATCACTGTCAACGATGCACGGGTGGAGCGGAGAGAGGGAGGAGGGCTGACATGAGGAGTGGTCAGAGAGATTAAGGTAATCAAAAGACTTCAGGAGAGTTTAGAAAAAGGACAAAAGATCAAAAATAAATACAGGAGAGACAATAGAAAAGTAATACTTGGTGCGGGGAGGGGAAACTGACGACGGCAGAGATAAGGTATGAGGAGGCTGTGGAGAGAGGAAAGGGGAGGTTGGGAGAAAAAGACATGAGCAGAGGTAGAGGAATGTGGATGCAGTAGAGGAGAGGTGGAGGGCAGTGGGTGAGTTGCTGACTGACTGCTGGAACAGGATGAGGAAGTGGTGAAGGAGGCCAGGAGAGCTGCTTCCATAGGTGGGTCTCTGTGACACACATAGAGACACACAATGAGACACATTATGAAAGAAAACCTCAGGGAGAGAATGAGCTGGTGTTGAGTGTCTGCTAAGGTTGTCAAAGTTTGCAATACTTTGATACTTTTTGATACCTCATGTTTTGAAACGATATAATCTCTGTTATTTTAATGATCAATTGTACCAAAAAGTACTGAAGCAAGTACGAGAGAGCACCGGCTAGACTGCACAAATACATTGGCAAAGTTTTGATATTTGTGCATTTAAGACATTCTGCACAATTTTTACTCAAATACCTTAATTTCTATGGCAGTGCTGTTCTTTCTTTCATCACTAAATATAATACCGGGTTGAGTGTGTGGCCTTGCAATGCCAGCAGTGCTCTCAACTCTTTTCTATTTAATTCTTAGAGTGAACTGGATTGTTGTCTGGACTTCTTCTCCTCGTGGCAGGCCGAGTTTTTTGTGCCTGAGCTAGAAAAGAAAAGCTGTTAAACTCTTGGCAGCAAGTTTTGGATTGATTGCCCGTGCATGTTCAAGTTTTTATTCGCTAGTACATTTTTGTTCCTACAAGTCAACTTTGTGTTTTTAAAAACTGCAGCATGTACTGTGTGTGTGTGTGTGTGTGTATGTGTGTGTGTGTTTGACCCGGGGTATGTGGGTGAGTGTATCAGGTTTCAGCCCCAGTCGTCTCTTGTCTTTTCCTCTCTCACATCAACAGGACAGTAACTCTGCACAGAGGAGAGGGAGGGGAAAGAGGGGCCTTGTGAGGGGGGCAGCAGCTTCATGGACTACTGTACATACAGACGCAAACATACACATTATAAATTCTTAACCTACGCTGACTTTACACATTGTTAAGCAGAGCTGCAGACACTTTCTGCAGGCATACTCGTGTCCTTACAGAGGGCTTAAACATGCTGGATATTTCTCTGGTGATTGGACACACATTAGCTGGCATTCCAAGAGAGACATTAAGCTAATCATTATCAAAACAAACTGTCGGGATAACCTCCTGCCAAGTGCAAAGTACTTTAATGCATCACAGTTTATTTTCTAATAGTTTTTTGATGAGTAAAAACTCTGCTTTGGAAGAGCCCAGACTTATTACAAGTCAGATGTTTTTTTTTAAATATGTGTGTGTGTGTGTTTGAGGTGATAGCAGGTTAAAACAACTGAACAGATTTTTCACACATTTCGGCTTTAACCCTCCCACAGGTGCATCCCGTGTGCTGATGAAGAGGCTGCTACTTTTATTTATCGAATGTTTAGCTGTGATTTTCCAGGATGAAGAATTTTCTGATTGTAAAGTAGATAAACCATTGGGGGAAATTGGTAGAGAGTGGTACCATTGTTTTAGGGTTTTGAAAGTTTATTGGAGCAAGTTGTTTGTGTGTTATGATCACAGATAATTAAGGTTCAATAGTAAATGCGTCCCTCACTTTCTTACTCCACATTCCCTTAACGCATAAAAATCCATTTAAATCACACTTCATATCAACTCCTTCTTTTTTTCGTCTTCCATCAGGGCCAGAAGTGATCCCCAGCTACAACAGCAGTGCCATGTCTGAGGTGGTGTTGCCTGACACGATGGTGTCTCCTGCGGTGGGTGCTCTGTACGGGGAGAAGGCCGGGGGTCCCGTGGTGGACTTCAGTTACGTTGGCATTGACGCCATTCTGGAGCAGATGAGGAGGAAGGCCATGAAGCAGGGATTTGAGCTCAACATCATGGTTGTGGGTAAGTAGCAGAGGTGCTAAACTCGTCAAGAAATTATCCCTTTTTTATCAGATGAGTACACACTGACCAGTTCAGTGGGTGCTGCATGATGGGAGGGCGAGACACTCGGCTCATAAAGAAAATACAGAAATAAAATATAAAAAGATTGGGCTTCGATCCTAAACCTCGAGTCCCAGTCGAGTCTGGAGTCACTGAAATGCAAGTCCAAATGAGTCTCAAGTGCGACTCGAGTCCCCATCTCTGCCCCGTTTATACAAACCTGTGGTATTTGAGAAATAAACAAATCTAAAGTTTCGGTTTTATAGACAATATTTGGTTTAATTCAACTGAAGTGTGTCAGACGAGAAAGTTGATTTAGAGAAACTTTTGGCTCCTTCACTCATAAAAACAACAAAGAGCTTGTAAATATTAACAATAGGATTACTCTGACTGTATGAAGTACAACATGAGAACCATTTACACTCAAACTAAAGAAGTTCTCTCTGATGCATAAATATGTGACTTTGTAATCACATCAAGATGAATTTATTCTTCGTTTTGTTTAACTTGTAATTCAGTGCAGTGAAGTCAGTAGAAAATGTTAACCCATCTTGATTACACGTCAGTGTGTTTCTCTGGTGACCTCTTCATTCAGCTGTTCTGACGTGTCCTGTTATTCAGATTTTCTCTCTAATCAACGTTTTCCAGTCAATGGAGGCCTTCAGCTTTTTAATAAGCAGCCACACAGATTTCAAACACACTCTCTCTCTCTCTTAGTCCTCATCACTGTGATCAGACACTTTTAAAATGAGGGGCTAATTATACACACACACACACACACACACACACACACACACAGAGCTCCACAGTAGACAGGCTACCATAAAACCAACTCCTCCTCCGCGATGCATGTCTGTCTCCTCTTGATGATGTCGCGCCGTTCGGTCTGTGTTTCATCCTCAATTAAAAAGCCCGTTGTTGTTGAAGAAGCAGCCTCAGGGTTCAGACTGAGTTACGTATTGCCGTCAAGTTTATGGTAAACAAAACTTAACAAACGTGTGTCCTGTCTCACCTTCTTACACTCAGGTAAAAATATATTCCACCATTTCAGAATGAACATATCAGACTAAGTGCTGTAGTTGTATTATAATAATAATAATGAGTGTGTGTGAATTTGATCAAAGTTGGTAAAGAGAAAACTTTAGAAAATGTAGCTGATGTAAAAATGGGTGAAAGCTATGAAATCAAAGCTGCCAAACCTTCAGAACTTAAGTCTAAAGTGTCTGCATGAAGTTCTGCAGCTGTTTGCTTCAGTGCTGGTTGTATAGATCCATGTTTGCATGTAACAAACATGGATGAATTTGGAGCCCTTACATGCATGTAGGATTGTTGTGTGCCTCTTCATTCAGGGAAGGTCCTGATGTTGTTATAACCTAAAGTTGAACTGTGAATGTTGTCTTCCCATCAGTCAGACTCAGAGGGCCCCTTCGAACTCCTCTTCATTAATAAAAAGTGAAGCTGTTCAAGGGGTCACAGATGGTCCCGTCCTTAGAGACGGACAGCTTGTGATCAAGTTGGTTCACCTGCTGCTGCACTAAAGCCTTGGAGAGCATTTTAAGTTCAAATTTCAGCTTTAAATTCCATATCTACAGACTATTCTGTGCAGTGTCAGGATTTAATTTCAGATGTTGTGTTTCCCAGAATTGAAATGTCTCTGTTAGTTTGTTATCCTCTTGTAAATAAGAGCACTTAAATCCATGCCTCCTAACTGTTTGAGCTAACTAACTGCATACCTAGGGGTCCAATCTGTCTTATTGATGGTGTGTTTGGGTTGTTGTCACACATCAAGATGGATCTGGCGACTGTGTTTGTGCAGACACATGCAGCGTGTCACCCTGAGTTTAAACTCTTGTGGAAAACATTTTGTGTAGTGTGTGTGTGTGTGTGTGTGTGTGTGTGTGTGTGTGTGTGTGTGTGTGTGCTGTCTCCTCACCGCCTCTCTGACGTTTTGCTTACAGGACAGAGCGGCCTGGGAAAGTCTACTCTGATGAACACCCTGTTCAAGTCTAAAGTCAGCCGTAAGTCAGTGCTGGCCACGGCCCAGGAGAAGATCCCCAAAACAATCGAAATAAAGTCCATCAGTCACGGTACAAGCCACTTGAACCTCTTCACTCTGCTCTCTGAGACCTCTGTTTTTCTTTGTCTGTGTCTGTAGAACTCTCAGTTTAAATGAACATGTTTCATACTCTATTTGTTTAATTTTTTCCTTTTTTTCTTTGTCTTTGTGTATACATTTACACTTTGACATAGTCTTCCATACTGCTTACGTTCAGATGAGAAATAGTTGCATGTGCAGAATTTAGCTTTTTTTCCTTTCTTTTTTATCCATCTTTAGCACCTGGTTAGTTTTTATAAGGGTGTTTTTGTGACTCTAGCATACAGTGAGCTGGCTGACCTTGCTTGTGTTTCTTTGTGTGCAGACATCGAGGAGAAGGGAGTGAGAATGAAGCTGACGGTCATCGACACACCAGGATTTGGAGACCAGATCAACAACGAGAACTGGTACGTTTACAATCCTACCTTTTTCTGTCAGTCTTTATATAAAGTTATATTTGAATCGTGTCGAGCCAGAACTTCCTCCTCTGCTCCTTAACTTTCCTGTTGTCTTACTTTTCCTGTTCACTCACTCTTTATCTTTGAGCCCCTCCCTCTTCCTGCTTTTACCCATCAACCCCTTCTTTTTCCTGTTCTGTTCCCCTTTGCTTCTAACTAATGTCTGTCTCATCTCTCCCTCTGTATTTCCCTGATGTGGAGCAGCTGGCAGCCCATCATGAAATTCATCAACGACCAGTACGAGGCGTACCTGCAGGAGGAGATCAACATCGACAGAAAGAAAAGGATCCCTGACTCCAGAGTCCACTGCTGCATATACTTCATCCCCCCCACCGGACACTGGTGAGGAGTCCTGTTTAAACAGACGCACAGAGCTAAGATAACATGAATATTCATTTTCTTCTTCTGCGTCATCGCCAAACACATGATGCAGTACACTTATTTACTTCCTTCTAAGAGATGACAAACCTCTCACATGTTTGTACAGTAACTATAAAGCTACAACCAACAGCTGACTCTTTTAACTTCAAGTCACCCCGAAAATACTTTTGTAGTATTTTAAAATATGTATACACGGAGTGTTAATGAGAAGGGCTGTGCACTCCACTCAGATTAACATGGAGTTAACATCTGTTAAACTTTCTGATAAAGATGGGGTCTCTCTCTCTCTCTCTCTCTCTCTCTCTCTCTCTCTCTCTCTCTTCCCCCCCCCCTCCAAAGGTTTAAAAAAATACAAAGCCACAGTTGATTTATTCATTCAAACTTATTTTAAATCTTAAGTAGTCTTTGAATGTTCTCTTGACATCAGTGAAAATGAGGGCAATTCTCAAACAGAATAAATCCATAAAGAAAAGTTAAAATAACAAAATATAAATGGAAGAAGAAAACAGAAGAGAAAAGCAGAGCACGGTAGGACTCCTGATCAGTTGTTTGTAATCATGGTTTGAAATTAAACTAAAGGATACCATAGTGTTGAATTTTTGACCATGTGTTGAGAAATGTTTCATGTGAGCGTAGAAAGGAACACGCACTGCCACAAGTTTCCCCGAGAATAGCTTTTGCATGCCAGACTTGGAGCTGAAGATAATGCCTTTTGGATGAGTTTCATCAGAAAATGATACAATTTAAGTTTCCAGTTACGGCTTTTTGAAAAGAACCCGACGCCTGTGGCATCTGACTTTGTGTTTTATATACGGACACAATGGTATCATTCTTCTCATCCAATTCCCAGCAAAAAGAAAGAAAACTGCGTGTATTGGGTTGACTTGAATTCACTTGTGGTGAAAATGCATTAAAAGTCCATCAAGTGGAACTTCAGGCCCGGCCCGTGTTACTGGCAGCTACAGTGCAGACAGATCATTTATTCTTACAGATTGTCTTCATTCATTCTCAAGTTTTCAGTTTTCCCTGCTCCCTTTACCTAAATATTGAATTCACTCACACATCACTACACATTTCCGCTCAGCGCAATGCAACATATCCCAGGACACACACACACACACACACACACACACAATTGTTTCCTCTCACCAGGCCCTGAAGCAGCACATTGTCCCAAATTTCTTTCTCTGGATCTCTTACAGAATCACACATCTGGCTCTGATTGAAGTGCATAAACTGCCGTCTCTCCCTGCACAGTTTGGAGCGGGGTAGAACTAGCAGGAGAAATTAGGGGAAGGGTGCACGGTCTCATGTGTCCTTGAAATGATGGATTCACTGTGCATTTTATAGCTTTGGGTTTGTGTAACTGAAGTCCGGTGCAGAGTTGGGCAGTCTTGGGAGAATGTCAAGCAGCTGTGGGTTGTCTGCACACAGTTTACTGCAGAGCCCCTTTCAAGAGCTGCACTCCTGTGTCCTGGCCTGTCTTTTCTCAGACTCGGTGCTGCTGTGAAACGGCCCCCCTGTCTCTTTGCCCCAACATTTTTATGTTGAACGCTGCAGATGTCACATGGGCTGTCCAGCAGCTGCTCAGGGATCGCCTTAAAAAGTCTAATGGGAGAGAGAGGCAGGAAGGATGAGCATTACAGAGAGTCTGTGTTCATGCCAGGGAGCATTTTGAGTGTGCTGTTGCAGGAATGCATAAAACTCTTAGTTGACAATTAGCCGGTCTTTGTCGATGTGTTGTTAGCAAGAGCAGAAAGCACTCCCGTAACCTTACGCTAACGCTTTTGTCAAACTGCGGGAAAAAACCTGAGCTGCTCAAACTGGCCACAGCTCCTTTCAACCTCATCATGCAGCTGTTCACACACATTGTAAAGCAGGATTAGGTCATGGATGCAACAGCTGGAAGTGTAAATACTGTGTGTTAGCAGCCGTGGGAGTTCCTGCATCAGTGAGAGTGAGGAACCTCTGCCCTCTGGTGGAGTGTTGTTGTATTACATGAATGATTTTACAGCTAATATCTGCTTTACTTTATTCTTACTCGTCTTTGTTCTTTAATATATTTTCCTCTTTCTCTTGCTTTAGTCTGCGGCCTCTTGATGTAGAGTTCATGAGACGTCTCAGTAAGGTGGTCAACATCGTACCAGTCATTGCCAAAGCAGATACTCTCACCTTGGAGGAGAGGGACTTCTTCAAAAAGAAGGTAACTACACAACAGCTACATATACTCTTTTTTTTAATGTTTTTTTATAGATATATGTATTTTTAATCTCAAATGTCCCCATTTGTTCCCATTCAAGCAACATTTATAATCCAGAAACATCCCCTTTTTCTCTCTCTCTCTCCGTGCATGCATTTTTGTCATGTCTGTGGTGCAACCGGAGATAGAAAGAAGTTCCTGTGGTTTTCTTCTGTGGTCATTCCCTCTCCTCTCCTCGCACTTTCAGGACAGTCACAAAACATGGTTTCATTCCATGAATAGCTCGAGATCATCTCTCTCTTTCATTCCTGCTCTTCACTCCATACTTTCTACACTTCCTCTCCATTTGTTCATTTGTGTGTTTTTACTGGCAAAATCTTCAAGGATCACAGGATTTCCCCTGCTTCTCTTGAGCAATGAGGGGGCTAAAGTACCCCTGGTTTATCCACACATGCTCGAGTGTGTGTGCGTTTTAAGGCATCCATCATGTCAGGGTTTCTGTTTTGTTTGTGTACAGACACAGATTAATAACTAAACCCAAACTTTCAGGGTGATTATGAAGCAGATTAGTGTTAATACCACATTTTTAATCTGTGCTCTACACAGATTTAGGTTCGTTTTGTCTGATGTCTCTCATGGCCGCATTAAACAAGTCTGCCTAATTAATCCTGGAATTAAAGGGCCTTAGGTTGTATCCTTTCTAAACTGAAGTGGTTTGTTGTGTTAAAATCTGCGTTTGAATTTCTTCTCCACAGATCAGGGAAGAGCTGCGAGCCAACGGGATCGACGTTTACCCTCAGAAAGAGTTTGACGAGGACGCAGAGGACAGAATGATCAACGAGAAGATCAGGGTGAGACTGTAAATACATGAGACTCTATTGTCCTCATTAATACTTAGACTTAATACTTAGTCATTTCTGACCCCATTGTTTGTTGCCCTTTAATCTCTGAGCAGGAGATGATTCCTTTTGCTGTGGTGGGCAGCGACCAGGAGTACCAGGTGAACGGCAGGAGGCTGCTGGGGAGGAAAACCAAGTGGGGGACAATTGAAGGTAAGAATCACTCCATTGTTCTTATTTTAAATCTTTTTTTTGCGAGAAAAAAAATACAGGACAGAGTCAGTATTTTATGCATTGAAGAAAAGAACAGGAGATGTTTATAGACGGTGTTTGAGTCAGTCTGTCAAATAAAACAAACCGCTGTCGTTCACCACGCAGCTGGTTCAGACTGGCAGTCTGTCTGAAGAGGCCTCACTTGTTTACTGTTTACCCACCCCCCACACACACACACACACACACACACACACACACCCAATTTACTACCAAAGATAAACTGACTCGCATGGGAAATAAAGAACACTGAGGAGAGGAAAAAACATTTGACCTTTTTTTTTTTTTTTTATCAAATAGATAAAATCTCATGAAGAATAAAGATTGTGTCATTTTTCCTCCTTTGTTTTGTTATGGTTCATTCAATCTTTTTCCGTCTTATCAGCGGCTTAGAAGTCCAACATCAGCTCAGTGTTGACTTTTCTTAACATCCATTCTTCCTGCTGCATACATCTTTCAATATTCAATTATGTTATCCACTTCAGACAGGAGGCCCCACCCTCCATCAAGTGTCTCATTAAGGAAGTTTCATTTCCTGCAGTGTGCTGTGCAGACACACACACACACACACACACACACACACACACACAGAGACTGCAGGATTTAATTTGGTCTGATCTCTTCAGAAGGACTCGATTCACATACATTTGTAACACAGATCTACATTGTTCATTGTTAAATCCACATATAGTACTTGATGTGTCTACAGTGACATCACAGTGAGCTCACTGACTCCCCCTAGTGGACTGTAGGAACAGTACAGCACACAGCTCTAATGCAGTTTAACCTTTGGAGCTTACTCTGCCAGTGTCCCCTGCTGTAGCCAGTTTTATATCCTCTGTGTATCATTTCTAATACCTCATATTCTCTCTGTCTCCTTCAGTTGAGAACATCGCTCACTGTGAGTTTGCTTATTTACGGGATCTCCTCATCAGGTGAGAGAAGTTTTTGATCTCTAACTCTGTCTGTTTTTATGCCACCTTGTCTTGTTGTGTTATAGGATCGTATACAGGTCGTATGACATTATTTATGATTCCTTAAATAACCCTAAGAACAACAATTGTACAGCCTTAGTAACCATGCAGGTGTCAGAATCAGCTTTATTGACCAGGTATGAGTGCACATACAGGAGATTTGACTCCGGTTAACTTCCATGCTCTCCATGAACAAGCATCAAACATTAAATAATGAACAGTTAAACAAAGCCTATATGACAGCAGTGTAGTGAGGATGAGTACAGAAGGTGATGTGATAAACAGGACAATAAATCCTGTAGTTATGTGACAGAGGGGTTAATTACAAGAGGAGGTTGATTTTTACAGTCGAGGTGGTCTCATTTCCTTCAGGTGCTTGATGGAGCAATTTCGCCTTCCAAACAAACTTCAGTTATCAAATTTCTAAATATAAGATTTTGCATTTGAATCTGAAAAGAGTCTCAATTTGTCAAAATGACTCCTGTGATCAAAGTCCAAACATCTCAGTGACGTAAAAAAACAGTAGTCGAGGTATTTGAGCAGTTCTGTGTGACGTTAAAACGTCTTCTGTATTTTAATAGTTTATGTGTGCGTGTTTGTTTCAGGACCCATATGCAGAACATTAAGGACATCACCAGCAGCATCCACTATGAAATGTATCGCGTGAGGCGCCTCAATGAGAACAACACGGCGGTGTCTCATGCCAACGGTCTCCCAGAACACCATCTCTCCGCCCACGAGATGTAAACGCCACCTGCACGCACGCACGCGGGCGCCCTCACCTGTGTGTCAATGAGACTCCGTTTTTAACCGACAGTCTTCCCTCCACTCCATCCATCTCCATCGCACAGGTGGGACAGAAACTTAGGAGACTTTATATTTCACTGACTTTGTGCAGCCGCATGGACTCTTCCCCGTCCGTGTACCGGCTCATGAACAAACACTTTCCTCTCACTGCCGCCGACAAAGACGTGAAGTGAAGTCATCGTGATGTGCCGCAGCTTGATTTTATCGCCTTCGTCATCCGGCTTTTGTGGTTTTTTTAACTTGTGGTGCCAAACATTAAGCATCTGCCAAACACAACGGACGGACGCTTTCAAATCTTTCAGTGTCAGAAGTGCCTTAATTATCTTGTTACCCTCGTCCACTTTTACTTTATTCAACTTTGATGTTTTTAAGCAGTGCCTTTCAGAATTGATGCATTAACAAAAGCACATTTTTCTATGGAAGCCTTCAGCCATCATGCATCCATACATTTTATTTACTCCGTTTTTCCTTGGACACAGAGTAATGTTGTTTTTCTCGAAGCCTTGTAATCTCCAGATAACAACATGAATCTTCCAGGATAACAAAGCTGGGTTAGTCATGGTAACAGAATCTTTTTCTGGAGGTCTAGAAAACAAAAAAATAATCTGGTCACTGTGAAAGGCCGGATTGTTGTCTGCAAATATGAGATAAATAAGACAAATCTGGAGTAAACACTCTAATCATTTGAATTTAAGGAGTAAATAAAAAGTACTGATGCATGTCTGCTAAGGGCTTCACTGTTTTCTATCTTTGTATGAACATACGTGGGAAGTGATGATACTCGGTGTTGCTCTCGATCACTGTCGACGTCTGTCTTTTGAAAACATGTTGGAACGGGGCCGAGCAGCGCTCTGCGGTCTGTTTATGTGACGCAGCATTATTCAGAGCTTTCCTCAACTTTGAACCAAAGAAAGGTCATCAAATCCCACGTACCATGTTTCCGCTCATATGTTTCACATGTTGTGTTTTCATTTAAATGTAGATATCATGTTCAATATGGATTTCTTTTTTAAATTCTTAGTAATAAATGTCTTCTTTTTTTTTATTGATAGGAATATCTACAGAGTGATTTAAGACGAATAAGTATTTATGCACGATATCAAATGTGAACGTTTGTCATCTGTTTTGGTCCACTTATTCACTTTCTATCACACACACACACACTCATGTGTTTCCTGCCCTGTCGCCCGTCTTAGTGCCTTATTTATTGGAGAATGTTTGCGAGCATGTTGGCTGAAACTGGACAGAGAAGCAGGTTTGTTTGTTGGTGCCAAATAGACAACATTTAGACATTATTTTTTAACCCCTCTCTCCCCTTCACCCCCCATAATCTACCAATGATCGATCTCAGTTTGAACCATATATAATGTTTTTATCTGTCATGCTCTGTCCTGTATATGCGTCTGTGTTCTGCAAACATTTTTGTACTTGTATTATTGATAATAACAAAGTTTCCTGTATATTATTTTAAAGAAATAAAGATTCAAGTTGTAAAAATATGTTCTTCTCCTCAAGTTCTCTCTTTCTATAAAATTCCTCCCTGCGCTGTTTTTCTCCTTGGTGGATTTCTTTGACAGATCCAGGCTGCAGAGAGCTGGAGACAAACATCCAGACTGTGTGAGTTCACCTGCTCGTTTCCTGCTTCCACTGCGGAGGAGGAGCCAAACAGATCAGTTTCGACTACACTGGATCTCCTCTGCATTTAAGCGCAGGTGTAATTCACACACTGGAGCACTTTAATCGTCACGTCGTTAAGCCTTCCCTTTGATTAGTCCCTGAAATCAATATGGCCGCCTGCTCGGGCAGTGCACGACTGATTAGCACTAATCATTTGAATGCATCAGTGAGTGTTTTCTTGCTTTAGTGAGAGAGACTGGAGCAGGAGGCGAGCTGCAGACAAGTCATGGATCAGTGTGAGGATGTGCAGACGTCAGCATCCAGAGGTACTCACACACTACTTTACAAACAAAAAGCTTTTATTGTGGTGATTTTCACATGTTGACTTACAGCAGCTAGAAACGGGGAGCGCTGAGGTGATGTTTTTCATCAGGCTAGAGTGCATTTGTTTTATAAGTGACAGAAACTCAGATGTTTGTAGTATGTAATGTAGTATGTGTATGTGGATTTTTAAGATGAGTAGCTCTAAGATTACTACAGTGATTTGTCACAACCATGAAACGCACACCAACCTCATCATCAAAGCATGATCCCTTCTGATTACATAAAACCAAGAAGAGAAAATATAAACATGAGGCTTCAAACACCTGTGACACTCACTCACATGAAGTTACTTATTGATTTCCAGTGTTGCCTTGTGGCCACTCGCTGTACTGCAGCAAAAGAATCCCCTGAATCACCTTTTGTAGCTGAAATCACAATGTAGGGGCGCCGATGCCTAGTGGTTAGCTTACCTGCCCCGTGTGCAAAGTCTACAGACCTTGAAGTGGGCAGCCCGGGTTCGAGATCCAACCTGTGGCTCCTTTGTTACATGTCATTCCTCACTCTCTTTAATAAAGAGATAAAAAAAAAAATAAGCCCCAAAATAGACCTTTAAAACATAAATAAAATCACAATGTAAAGTCTGGAGAAACACTCCTGCACATATTCAATGGTAATAAACCCTTTTTTATTTAAACTGGTAATTAACTCATTAAAATCAAGATCTCTTTCACAAAGATGACCTGGCCAATCAGGGAACAGAAGCACGCATCATAATAAACATGATATGATAATGAGTAGCTCCAAAGCTATGTAGAAACGTTGTTAATGGACTGAAAGGCCGCCATGTTTGTGTCTGGTGTCCCACTTTTTATAATACATAAAAAGTGTAACGATGAAGAAATGTTCAGTCTTCTTGTTGATGGTCTTGTTTTTTGTTTTTTTAGCTCATTTGGCGACATCACAACAAACTCAATAACCTAAAAGTGTCCTCTCTGAACTCGATGTTCTCAGTTCCTAGCTGATATTTTGGATGTGCAGATTTTCTCTGAAAATGCAACGCAGTGGTTTCCATTAAACGCTGAACAAAGCTGCCACACTTTGTTCTCTTTGTCTGCTTTCGAGACTGAGAGAAACTTTGTGGTACGAGTCGCTGCTGGGAGGTCGAAGCGTTGCAGCGAACTTGATGCAGTAGTGCACTGAATGCCTCGTAATCAAATCAGCCTTTCCAGTGTCAATATTTAAATATGCTTTGGATATTTGCACTTTCATTAATTCTCATTTCCCCCATGAGAAACGCTTCAAAATGGCGACCCCGCTGCATCGCTCCTCAAAATGGCGCCTGCCGTTTTCAGATGGCACACGCCTGCAGCACCCACACCACCTCCCCCCTCCGGTCCTCTGACAATCCGTGCACCCTCATGTCAAAAGTTGAGACCCCCACATTCTCATACTCCTTTCTCTCCGGGGAGAAACCGAGAGAGGAGCAGCTGCAGCTCCGCTCGGCACCGGCCGTGACTCGTCCCCCTCCCTGCACGCCACCCAGCAGTCGTTCCTGTTGGCAGCCACCCAGCGCTTCACCGCCTGCCTTAATGACATTCATTAACGAGCTGCAATCTTTTCTGGATACTAATGAAGTCGGGCAACTCAGACAGAGAGAGAACCCGTGTTTGTTAGCTCGCTGTTTGCTTTCAGGCGGGGCGGTGTTTTTTGTGCGAGCTGATGCAGAGTTTTATTTCTGTTTCAGGTTGTACGATACGCAGGTTGCGGATGTTTAGTGTTTGTCGGCTTGAATATATATATTCAGAGTTACATGCAGAGTGTTTCCACTTGTACACACGTCCCTGAATGCACCATGCCAGCTATTTTGATGCTTAGCGATGTCTGAACAGATTTGGCTGAAGATTCAAACATGTCATCCATCCTCTTACCAAAGTGCTACACGGACATATTGGACACTCTTCCAGGCATTCTGGGAAACACATTAACAGATAGATGACATGTTTAATGGTCAGCCCTGAAACATGTGATGGGTGGGAGGTAGCGAGGACAGACAAATACTCATCCTGGTTCATGTGTGCGGATGTCACAAAAGTTTTAGTAGAAGTGCTGATTCTATTTGTCCCCTGAAGTTAAAGTGAAATAGTTAAAACATTGACATGTCCTCTGAGGGAACTTGTTGAAGGCTGTTTACTGAAATATTGGACGCTAACGTAGCACCAGTGTGTACGTTGGTCTTTGTTTGGGGGAAATGTCTTGCTGCTCTGAATCTGCTCTGCAGTTTTTGTCTCTTGTCGGTTTTTTCTTTTTTTATAGTTTGTGTCATATTACCTCTCGTGTGATATTCACTAAAAGGTACACCAAGTGGGACACTGGTAGCACAGTGGTTAGTGCGTGCGCCCCATGTATGGAGGCTGTGGTCCTCCAAGCGGGCGGCCCAGGCTCAAATCCTGCCTTGGCTCCTTTCCCACATGTCATTCCCCACTCTCTCTCTCCCTGATTTCCAACTCTATCCACTGTCCTGTCTCTCAATTAAAGGCACAAGAAGCCCAAAAAGAAATCTTTAAAAAAAATGAACACAAAGGAAGGAAGCATTCAAAGAAGCATCTTCTTCATGTGATATTGTTGCATCGGTTAAGTGAGAAATCCTTCTTGATGTTTGGAAAGTGTCATACAATGATGCACAGAAAAACTAACTAAGATAATTCCACTTTAGAAAACATTTTAATTGGTGTACTAGAAAGTACAGATATTGTTGTAAAAATGTGGAGCGCAAATGTAAAAATATGACATCTAGTGAAGTTAAAAACCGATACCTGGGGAGATTAAGTACAGTAGCATAGTACTTCATCATGTCCTATCTCTATGTGGGCATGAACATGAGAGACATGGTTACTGTAGTTTTATCTGTAGATTGGGGAGAGTAGAGGGAGTTGTGAGTCTTTGAATCTTTAATCTGATACTTGCTGTTGAACAAACATACATTCTTACACTCTGAGTGTTTATACCTCTTGAGCTGCATGCTCTGTCTTGCAGCATCCCTCCACTTAAAGCTGCAGAGGTGTTATTCTTTGTTTGCACGTTATTTCTGTATTTTGTTATCAGGTCGGCCTGCTCATCTGCATAGAGCCAATGTGCCTCCAATTAACACCTGTTTGTACGACCACTGTAACTGTTTAGCATGCGTCGCATCCGTTTCCCTCCTTGATTCATTAATTAGCCCACTTGATTGCAAAATCTGTGGAGATATTTGTTCCAGTGTGACACCGGTTTGTGTGTGTGTGAGGGATCACGCTGCGCATACATTTGTTTTTTTGTTTTTTGAGTGTGTGTCTACCTCGTGGCTTCTCATGGCATGATTACTTGTTTGCCCCTATTTGTCTCCTCCTTCCCCCATCTGCTGTTTGTCCTCTCCTTTGTGTGCAGACTCCTCACCTTCTCCTCCTCTACTCGTCCCTTCCTCCCTTCTTCTTTCCTCCCTCCTCTTGGCTCTGTGCCAGGCACTCAGACATGCTGGGGGGGAGGGGCCGCCGTCCGCCATATGCAAATTACCCAACTTTATGCAAATTGGCTCTGCTGTTAATTAAAAGTCAGCTGCAAATTCAATTAGCCGACTGAACAGAGAGGGAGGAACGTTTTGATCGATGTGATGCATTTTCGTATATTAAAAAAAAAAAATCAAAAAATATTGTGTCGGCAATGATTCTAAAAACAAAGACATCTCAGCTTGGGTATATAAGGGGTTCAAACGGTCACTTCATGTTGGGAATAAACTCTCCAAAGCCATCTTAGTGATGCCAGTCTCTGGTCATAATTTATGAAAGCAGGGGTGTGCTGCTCTTTATACCACACGGGCATGCCGGTTGACATTCACACCGCAAGAAACATCGAGACAGAGCAGGAGAGGTGAAACAGAGAGAGAGACGAGCGGCGCCGGTAGCTCCTGCCTCTGGCTAATTACTGTGAGTAATTAAACGAGTCGCAGATGAGTGTCAGCGATTAACGCTGCCGTGATGGGAATGAATGTGAGCGAGCGTGTGAATGTAGCGTACCTGTGACTGCATGTATTTGCGTCTGAGCTTCGTCTGTCTGGAATCTTTTCTTTTTTCTGATTTCTTGAATGTCTTTGTCTCTTCTGTAACTTGGGTTTTGTGTTTTAAAGACTTGAAGTCATTGTAGCAGAGAGGACCCGCTGCTGAACGTTAAGTCTCATGGACAACTGGTTGAACTAAACAGACAAGAATTTAAAGCCTCTGGAAATCTGTCTTGAAATCGTCAAGATTCATATGGTGTTAAAGTTTTCAGCCTCATTTAGTCTAACAAAAGAGTGAAAAGTAATCAGTAACAAATCCAGTTTTAAAGAGGCTCATTTAGCCGTTTAGACCGTCTCTCAAGACTTTGTGGGCGTGGCTGATCACATTTTGATTGACAGCCACCGGGCTCGCGACTCAACAGTTAGCATATTTCAGCTAATAATGCTAACTTAGTCTTTGTCGTGCAGAATCCGAGGTTGAAAGAAAAAGACAATCTGTTTAGTTGGTCACTAAAATCTGAGATATGCAATGCTTTGTTATTCATTTTAAAGTTAGCAGTTAGCTGGAACAAAAAGGACATCTCAGCTAGCGTTGAGATGTCCTTTTTGGTCCTCAAAGTTACAAAAGCCAAACTTAGTTTCAGCTCTGTTAGCGAGTGTGAGAGGTAAACTCCCACTAGAGCTAAAAATCTGCTGACAAAAATCCATAATTTCCTGCCTGAACTAAACTACAGACAACTGGGGTCAAGCCTGAGCACCTTGGGGCTTTCAACCCTTGGTCTGTGGATGACATAAAAACGGATTATTAACAGCCAGATAGCTGCAGTATAACCCTGTTCACACTTACACAAAACTCCAGAAAAAATCCTGAAGTTTTCAGATTTGGGGTTTTTCAGGAGCTGTACAGACGTCACATTCCAGCGTTAGCATCGATATTTTCAGGAAGAATCCAAAGATGACAGCCCAGTCTTCAGTCAGAACGTTTGCTTTCTTTTTTTGTGAAGGTGGAGGTCGGGTGGGTGAGATCAACTTATGGCACAAGGCCAAGACGAAGAGGGCAGAGCCAAAGAAATGGATTAAAGTGAGTTTGAGATGAACACAGTAAAGGAGATAAAGAAAGAAAGGGAAGACAGATAAATAGACGCAGTATAAGGAGGTGGGAAATGAAAAATGAGATTGATCTGAGAAGATGTGGAGACTGTGTGTGTGTGTGTGTTTTTGTGTGTGTGTGTGTGTGTGTAACTGGGGTATTTCCTGTCGGTGAGCACAGGATGATGTCTCTCTTTAGTGAAGTGAGAAACTCAATACTGGCCATAATTGAGTCGATTGATAGTTCCTGCACTGGCTTGTTCTCAAGAGGACTCCCAATCAATACTCCGCTCATATCGGGCTGTTTTCATTACAATATCTATTTTCACTTGGAGCTGCATTTGATGTCAGCCACACTTACTCTCAGTCTCTCAGGATACAGGTAGTTAAATGTACTTTTTTTAGTCTGGGCTGAAGTCAGTTTTTAAGTTCTGCTTCACCTTAAATCAACCTTTGAGTTAAACAGACCTGTTCACTTGAAAAAGGTTTAAAAGTCTGAATATTTCATATCCATATGTTATTAAATCCCATTGATAATACCAAAATGAAAAAAACAAAAAGCCTCCTAACACTACACCCAATCAGAAGAAAGATTTACCTGCACCCCCTCTGCAGGAACTTTACAGAGGGACTAACGACTTTCAGTGCATTTCAGACACTAGAACCACAAGATTAACAATCTCCTTAAAGATCCCTAATGGGTGGTCGTACTTTCTAAAAGTACTGGGACTTCTGGGGCGGGGCTTTAAGTGCTGATTGGTCGAGTTCTCGCAACATTGAGGAGACTCTTTCACACGTCAGCAGGCTAATCCTTCTAATTCTCTCGTCTTTAGACCTCAGTGAAACGCAGAAATCAATCAGCTGGAGGAACTCTTTATCCTGTTTAAAAAAGCTTCTGGTACTTTAAGTCCTGGTTACTTTAGGTGGAAATGCAGCTTTAGAGGGAGGCCGCTATGCGAGGTAGCTTCTTCAAACATATCATACACTGAGGTTTGGCAGGACAAGATTTAGTAGCGGAAACTTCCAGCTGCTAATGCGGAGCAGATAACAGATTCCCAATCTTCATCATCAGCAGCCATCTTGTTTGTTTACAAAAAATGCTTTGACGACGTCAGACAGTCGTCTTATCAAATGACCCCGTATCAGATAAACAGTCCTGATTCAAATCTGACTGAAGCCGAGGAGGACCAGCCTCGTGTCTTCTGCCTGAGCAAAATCAAACCGGAGCTGGCAAGTTGGTCTGTCCATAAATGTGTTCCTTCACAAAGAACACGTTTTGACTTTCCTGCTCGAGTCTCCAGACATCCTGCACATTTCACCAGAGATAGGAGGAATAAAGTCAGCAGTGCACGCTGGAACAAAGAGCGTGGTACAGGTTGATGTATGCAGCCAGGTGAGACTGCAGGTGAATAATAATGATGCAGAGCAGGAAACGTAAAGGTGTTTGACAAAAGGAGAAGAGTGTTTTGTACACATGCTGGACACAAGCTTTGAGAGGAGAGTCACATAATAAGAAATTAATTTTCCTCATGGTTGCACATCAGTTTTCAGCGTTGGTATAGAGGAGGGACGTTTGGATGCTTGACTGAACACACACACACTAGCAGAGGCACAAACACAGAAGCTGCTCTGAGACTGCCCTGTTCTCCACTCGGGTGCTGATCAACATGAAAAACAAGAACGTAGGAAAAGCAAAGTGCGACAGAAAGCTCCATAGCAAACTTTTTTTCTAGAGCAGCGGTTCTCATCGGGGGCGTTTTTAGAAAACATCAGGGGACATGAATATATCTGAAGGGGGGGCGTTTTCTTTGGGCACCAAAGATTCACAACGATTGAATTTGAAACTTGTCTGAAACATTTTAAAAACATGCCAGATCATCCAGGACACACAAACCGGTCAGAGTGTTTCTGTCAGCTCCAGTAGTAGGAATATTAATGATAAAGTTACTAATAAACGGCGCTCGGAGCACGGAAATGGACACCCTCATACTTCCTCTTGAAAGCATTTAATATTCCTTGATTTATGGGAACATTTATTACAATTAAATGTATTTGTATGCCTACAAAAATGTAAAATCAGACATCTCTTTTAGAAGGGAGACCTGACCAGAAACAGCAAACTACTAATTATAATAATCAGGTAAACAGCTGATTAAAGAATCAATAACAACATCTGATCAAATATTAAACCACAGACAGCTCTGACTCGATACATGTAGGCTGTTTGTGTTCGATCATGCAGCTCGCCTCTGATACTTTCAGGAGTTTTGTTCAGGTGTGAAAGTACAAAAACACTGATGTGGTAAGGCGCTGCTGCCATGTTTGACTCAGACTTAGATTCCAGCAGTGCGGTGCGTCTTACTGATGGTGTTGTTTGCGTTTAGAGATCACACAGAGACGTCCATATTCATTTCTGTTTTGTTTTTTTTATCATATGCAATTGCAAAAAAAATTAAAAGCTGCATAATGTTACACAAAGACGACATTTTCCTGATGATTGCCGATTAAATGTCCACATTTTGACCCTCTGTGAAACTGACACCAGTCCAGGTGTCATCCTATATCTCTAATGCCAGTTTGTCTTTGACTATCTGTCCATCTTTCTGTCACTCAGGTTATGGAACTGCCATCAGGCGTCTATAGAGACACACACAGCATCGCACAGGTAGGTGTGTATGTTTCCTTTTACATCCCCCAATTCATTTCAGGGCATAAAGTCAACTGGGATAGTGAGGGAGATTCTCCAGTTTAAACTCCGCCGTAGTTTCCCCTTTATTATGTCAAGAAGCCGTAAGATCAACGGACAAAGTCAACTCCTTTATTGCCATGTGCACATCTGTCCTCGGGGCTTTTTCTCTCCCTCCATCAGCTCGTCTCTTCTCTTTGTATGAAGGGTTTGATATAGTGAGAGTTTAATATTACACTGACCACACACACACACACACACACACACACACACACACACACACACACACACACTCCCCCCGTGGCTGCAGTCAGTCAGTCAGTCGGATATGAACCAGTAAAGCGTCGTCTGTAAGCCTGCAGAGAGAGGCAGAGGGGAGACCGTGCTCTCTATTAGAGGAGACGTGTTGGCACAAAGTCCCTCTCTGCAAATTCACTCCTCGCTGCTCCACTGATCCTCCGCCTTCACTTCATCTCCTCAGCACCTCCGTCTGCTCTTTGTTCCCCGCCGCTGTCTCTGCTCTGATATATTCAGTGTTTTTCAGTCTCGGCGTACGACATGGAGCCTGTTTTTCCTTTTAGTTTGCACATGCAGCTGTGAGGTTCGAGCTGTTTCCACCCACAATATGACAGACAACAAAAGTGTTTCAGTGTCGGCTCTGTTCCCTCGGTGAGCGGCGGGTGGGTGGAGAGCTTTCTATTGATCGATGACTGTCATATCAGTAGAGTTTTTATATATTTAGAAAGCAGCGTGCTGCAGACAATCAGAGGAGAGAGGCTGATTATGTGTACGAGTGTGTAGGTGTCTGCATATGGCAGGAACGTAAAGGAGCAATCTGTTAGATATAATGATCTTACTGTATCATCAGAGCCAGTATGTCCTCCTTCTAAGTTTATATTCTGGTCCTGAATGGATTTGTTGTTTTAATGCATCCCCACGCGGCCGTTTTGGACTCCCCTCGGTTTGCCAGATATGAGAGCAGTTATCAGGTCAACAGGTGTTGCAGTGATGGAAGCGGGCGAGAGAAGTGGTTCAGATAGAAGTGATTGTACCCGACCTAAAAAGCCTCTGCATGTTTCTAATAAGCTCCACGAGCAGAAACGTGCTCAAACTAGGATCAATATTGGAGATGCTTTTGAAAAATGGAGAGAGGTTAGAGTGTGCGTGCGTGCGTGCATGTGTGTTAAGTGTTGATGATCAATCCAAGTCCACATCTCGACATCAGAGTACAAAGTTAGAAATACAAAGCGACTGCCCTCTACAGGATGAAACCCAGGTACTGCAATTAAACTTTTCTCTTGGCAGATCTGGAGGCAGGTGACATGTGGTACACGTGTGTATGTAGTATATGTGCGTTTCTGCGTGTATGTGTGTGTGTGTGTGTGTGTGTGTGTGTGTGTGTTTGTGTCACATTGGCAGCCTATCCATTAGCTTGGTGCTAATCTAAACACTGCAGGAACAACTGGATTAGCGCCTCACAGCCTCGGCAGCCAATAGCATTTGACAGATAGAATCCTCCGCTCACACACAAACACAGACGCACACACTCACAACAACACACAGGTAGTCAAGTGTGTGTGCTGTAATAATATTATAGAGATTTTTACCCCCACATGAAATTAGATTTATCCATGATCTTATTGTGTGTGTGTGTGTGTGTGCGTGCGTGCGTGCGTGCGTGCGTGCGTGCGTGCGTGCGTTGCATATTTACATATATTTCTCCCTGTCATGGAGGCAGCTCATGTCAACAGTGTCCACTGAAGAGAGACAGGAAATGCTTGGAGGAGAGATGGGGTGCCAGACATGCAGCAAAGGGTCGGGGTCAGATTCTAACCCTGGACCGGAGGAGGAGGACTATTCCCTCTGTACATGAGGGCGCGCAACATAACCGCTAGGCTATTTAGCGCCCCTGAAAAGTTATTTCTATCACTCATATGAGGAAGAAAGAATCTTTATTTTTATTTTATCTCTGTTAGTATTCTAAAGACATAAAGAGGAGGAGAAGGGGAAACAGGGTCCCTGTAATCCCTGACATGAGTGACTTTATTAAAGGAAGTTTGTGGTTTTATATTTTTTACTACACTTCTCCTGCTCAGGTTCCTTTCATTAACTCCTTCCTCTGAAAAGTTTGCCGTAATAAAGTAGGACACCTGGGTTCAAAGAGACACCAGAGGAGGTCACTTCCTGCTTTAAAGATTGTTTAAGCTGAGGCATAAGGACACGCTGATACACAGAATCAACTGCAGCTAAACGCATGCTGCTGAGTTAGTCACAACATCTCGCTGGCAACCCAACAACACCCACATACTGTACTTTCTTCTTCTTTTAATTAAAAGTGAGTTTCTAGTGTTCAGCAGGGATGTCAAAGATCACACGAGCTAAAAGGGAAACGTGCTCTTTATTTTTGGATGCCATCATGTGCTGCTGCAATGCTTTTTATTACTTATAATACACATCTGCAGAATGTCAGTGTATACCGTAGACTCAATGGATAAAAGGAATACTTCGATGTGAAAATGAATACTCATTTACAAAGAGCCGATGAATCTTTATCTGTGAGCTGCACGTGCGTGTTGTCACCATGACAACCGTCTTAAAAACAGCCGCTGGATGACCGACAACGCTCTGTCGCTTTATACTGTGTGTTTTATATTTGAGATCATTTCTTACACTTCACTTTGAGCTTCAAACGGAGGATGCTTGACCTTCTACTTTGTCTGGAGATGAAGCGAGGAGGTTTTGGGTTCAGGGTATGATCTGTAGGAGACAGAGAAACAGGGGAATATCATATATTTTGAAAAGAGCGCCGCACAAAAACAAGGCAGAGTGCTGGGAAAAAAAGACGCCGCAAACGCTCTCTTCTCATTGAAAACAATCGGAAAAAAGACGCTTGTGCTCAGAATAAAAAAGGCTACTGTAGGTGGACACAGGGCCGTATGCTGTCAAAAATGAAAGTTTCCAGAAGCCACAGGGTTTCATTTCAGCAGCCAACCCAGAAGGACTTGTTCAGGACATACAGTATGTGCATCTTACAGGGGACCAATCAGCCTATTGGTGTTGAAATCTGTAAAGATCGGTGTGGCCATCATTTTTCTCACATGAAGAAGACCTCTACTCGAAATGTTGTGATTAAAAAAACCAATAACTTTATGTGGCATTTGAGCAAGTGTGGGGTCAACTCTTCTTCTCTTAGCTGTTTTTGTGTTGCCCTGATGTGCCTACAGTGGAGCTAACCCTTTGTCGAGGTTTTGCATTTGACCAACAGGTTCTCTTGAGAGTATTCAGCCTCGGAGAGCTTTGCAGGATTCTAATCTCTCTAAAGTCAGAGAGGGGTTTGCAGAGCGCTAATGTCTTGCTGAGGATTTATTCAGGATTTGGGAATCTTGTAAAGACTGAAAGAGGATTTAGGGTTGAGATTAGGAGAATGAGAACAGTACGTACCTGCAGCTTTCTTCTGCTCTCCTTGTTTCTCCTCTTCTCACTTCTTTACACTAAAACACTTCAAAATAAATGTGCAAAAACACAAAAAAGCACAAGTGATAAACGGGACAGTCAGCCTAAAGGAGGTGTGTCTGTCTGCTGGTGGTTGAACCGTGTCAGAGCTGTGCTGCTGTGTGTGGAGCAGACGGAGGCCTGAGGGAGGTGTTACTCCTTTAGTGCAGCCGACAGTATAAAGTCTTTCTTTTAAGGTTTAATGATCATGTTGCACCCTGCTGCAAAGACACATGCATGTAAACCCTATTACTCCGACACAAGCACAAAATGTTCTATTCACAAAGCCGACATGATGCCAGAGCAGCTAAAGCGAACCTACAGGAGAGAAACACTGTGATACAGGTACAGTGAGACGGGAGTTTCATGAATATTTAAAAATAAATCGTCATTTATGAGTGAATCAGGCACTGCAGAAACTCAGCTCTGGTCCTTACCATGACACCGGCCTGGTGCAAAGACTGGACTAAGATAAGAGATAAGATAAGATAAGATAATCCTTTATTTATCCCACAACGGGGAAATTTACATTGATACAGCATCAAAGAGCAAAGATTGCAAACAAAAAGTGAACACAGTACAATTTAAATAAAAAAAGAATTGTACAAAAAACTTTCCTTTAGAACGGCCAGAAAAGTCAACTGTCTGCTACAATCAGTCTGAACAGTTCCCTCACTTTAGCTGTTGTGTAAAATGAGTCACTTCATAATAACACCTGGGTAATTAACCAGGGATCAGTTAAGACGGTGTGGAACAGCACGGATGATGTGTACTGTACAGCACATACAGGTGAACTTTGACCTCCGCCTACACTGAGACGGGGGGTCAGCCTCCGGGAAGGAGACAAGATGAATACTGCCTCCACACACACACACACACACACACACACACACACACACACACACACACACACACACACACACACACACACACACACACACACACACACACACACACACACACACACACACACACACACACACCTCGGCACCAAGGTGTAACTAAAATCCTCGGGCGTAATTAAGAGCAGCCCACTTTGGAGCTGCCATCTCGTTTAGCTAATTAGTCATGAATATGAAATGCCAGGAGTTTAATTAGCTCGCCATTGTCAGTGAGGGAGAGAGAGAGAGAAATCGACTAATTTTCTCTCCTCGCTCAGTCACACTGCAGATTATAAAAAGCCTGGTAGGGATGTGATGGAACCCCTTTGTACCAATCAGTGAGAGAAGCTGCATGATGGTTCACTTGATCTCCTCTGCTGTTTGTGTTCAGGAACAATAAAGTTCATAGAGAAGTTGTTTTTAAAAGGTTTGATGTAAATGTGTACAAAACACATTTTAGGGCTTTTTCAAATTCTGTCATTTTAAAGAAGATGATGGAACAGAAAAAAAAACACAACACCTTCAATAATAAACCAAAAAGCATTTAGGTGAGAAGTTTGAGCATCGTTTCAGCTTTTCTCCCTCTCGTCATTGTCGACCGTCATTTTTAATCAGCAGCTCTACAGAGAGGGGGATGTTTAGCGTTTGGCTCTGAGGGGGTCTGGAGGGTTTTTAACAGACAGGTAGATGGGTCTGAGGGTCCATTCTGTGGCTGGTAATTAGATTGATTAAGGCTGAGCTGCTGCTGCAGAACCCGACGACAGGGAGCGGGAAATGGAGATGGATGAGCCTGCAGGGCTGCAGAGACGAGATAGGAATGGTGAATAGAGCTCATCTGGGCTGCAGCCGGCTCGCTGTCTGACCGTTTGAGAGGGAAGAAAAGAGCATTCGGCTGTAATCCCCCGGTCTGCTCCTGGTCTGAGCTGGGTACAGATTCATTCCAACTAAGAGGTCACAGGATAGTCCGCTTTATGGCGCTGGCTTCTTTTGGAATCGTTCGGTGTTGATTGCTCTTATTTCTGGGTTCCATTGTTGTTTTGTAGGATTTAAAAAAAACGAATGATTTTAATAAGTAGAAATACAGACACTTGCATAAAAAAGGACAACAGCACAACGACAACTTCTGATGGAACTTCAGTCGACCCCTGAAGGACACTTCTACCTGCTTCTCTGTGCAACAGAAATGAAAAATAAAAAATATAAAAAATATTTAAGCTTCAAATTAAAAACATTAATCTCTATTTTTAATATATTCTCTGACATGGACATCAAATTACCTAGATGCATTTCTTTGCAGTCCAGTTTCCTTCCTTTGTCTGTTTTGCTCTTGATACAACGATGACATCATGATGGTGTTACGTCATGTTGTGAGATATCGACTTCGTGTACACCAAAGGAATGCACTGAAGCTTAAAGCTCCTGTTAGGAACTTTTTGTTTGTGTTGATTTTGCGCCCCCCTGTGGAAAAAACGGGACATCTAATTACTTTGCAGATATTTTCCTTTAAATGTGTAAGAAGTGTTTTATAACTAAAAATCTCATCCTGCTTTAAACTTTGAAATGGCTTTTACCGCTTCCACTGGGTCGGTCACAGAGGAGTGATTTACAGCACGCAGACAGGAAGAGGCTTTTATTTCTTTTTTTATCATTCTCATGCAAACATTTCACTGTCAGTAACATGTTCGACTGTAGAAAGAAAGCCGGATACGATTGTGCTTTTGCTAGAAAACACTACTTAGGCATGTTCAGGACAAAATTACTGAAGAAAAAGGAGTTTCCACTTTGTCCATAGGGGGGCGCCACCAAATGACAGAAATCAAAAGTTCCTCCCAGGTGCTGAAAGAAAAAGTCAGAAAGTATTTTGTAGTTTGTTGCATCCCACCTGTGCTGCTGTGTGTGTGTGTGTGTGTGTGTGTGTGTGTGTGTGTGTGTGTGTGTGTGTGTGTGTGTGTGTGTGTGTGTGTGTGTGTGTGTGTGTGTGTGTGTGTGTGTGTGTGTGTGTGTGTGTGTGTGTGTGTGTGTGTGTGTGTGTGTGTGTGTGTGTGTGTGTGTGTGTCCTGCTCTCTTGATTGCAGAGTGAAGCTGTAGTTCATCTTCAGTTCTGCTCCGAGGAGGAGACAGGTGTGTGCTCAGCGTGAGTCTGTCCTACCTGTGGAGTAAACGTTTGATCAGGGCGAGACATGAAGTTTAACTCGTCTGAAACCACAGCTTCCTCAGGCTCCAGAGCTGCGACTGTCAGGTGTTTTCCAGACATTTTTTAACACTCATCAGGGAGAGCGTCATCCCCCCACACGCTGACATTTCACCCGGCTTACACAACCAACCAGCGAACATTTGTTAACCGTCACACACATTGTGTTAAACGAGGGTTAGCGGGGAAACAGCTAGTTAGCATGCAATCTGCGTCGAGGTGCAGAATAAAATGGCAATTATCTCAGTGCCCCCCCCCAATCCACCAGCCTCAGTTCATCAGGGGTTAGACGGAGCAGAGAGGATCATGGGAGCACTGAGTGGTGCTGCATCCGTTCAGTAAATAGGTTTTGTTGATGGGGGCAGATACGAGGGGGCTCATCATGGGGGAGTTCCTACAGCCGACAGAAACAAGACATGACCTCTGGATTAGAGGTCACGAGATTACAACAGTCAATAAATAACCAGTACAGTTATTCATACAGGTATTATATTTAAAATATCAATACATTCAAAGCAAAGTAAAAACTCTGTTAAAGGCTTTATATGTGATTTTTCCCCCTTAAATATAATAGAAATCAAGTCTATCCTCTGAAAATAACTCTGAGTCATGACTGTCTACAATGGGTGTAACACCCGAGTCCCACTGTCTGTGATGCTTTCAGAGTCCTTACCTTTAGTTTGTTTACATCGCCGGGACGACGGCTGACTCCTCCCCTCGTGTATAAAAGTTGTTTAATTGAGGGACTAGAGAAAAGAAGAATAACATACTGTACTCACTGCTTAACTGTGTTTCTAGATCACGCTCATTTCAGGTAAATTTACATGCAGTGTGAAGATACGAGCACAATAAAGATCGCTAGCATTAGCATGCTAACACAACAATGCACCGCAAGTTGTTTTGGTTTCATGCTGGTGCTCAAGGGCGACATCTGCTGGATCAAAAAATCACATATAAAGCCTTTAATCTACTGAGAAGACTTTTCAGGCTCTTGTTCTTCAATACTTCCTGCTCCTGCTCCTCTTGTTGTGGGAAATGATAAAGAAATGTTTCACCATCGTCTTCAGGGTCCACTTCTCAACATCAAGACTGATTCAAGCCTTACCTGACCCGAAAATAACAAGAAACACATTTTTTTTATTCATATCCATCAGAGTTTCACTCACTACAGATTAATAAATGACAGCAGATGACATGATGAAGTTGGGCAGTTAGCTCCGTCTGTATGGACTTTGGTTTGGGAACCGGAGGGTCGCAGGTTCAAGTCCCGGTGCGGATCGAAGTATGAAAGTTGGTGTGGTTGCTGGAGAGGTGCCAGGTCACTTCCTGAACACTGCTGAGGTGCCCTTGAGCAAGTCACTGAACCCCCAACAGCTCTGGCACGCTCCCTGTGTAGCAGCCCCACTCACACATCTCCACTTATTCATGTCCACAGGTCCAGCATGTCTCTCAATTACAGTGTAAAAACAGAACTTCCCCTCAGAGATAAGAATACATATAGGCCTCTACAAGAAATGTTTAAGGGGTGTCGGATCTGTAAAGGGATTAGTTACCTAGAAGGAGTGAGAATATTCTGCCTTGAATACAGACGTTTTGTTTTTCTGATGCTGGGAGAGGCGTGATTTAAATCTAAATGTCTCTGAAGAACTCTTCTTCAATCACCTGAGAGAGAGAGAGAGAGAGCTGATTTAATAAAAGACCTCCGCTTTCCATTCATCGCCAGGAGGAGCGCCAGGTGCTCTGTGTGTGTGTGTGTGTGTGTGTGTGTGTGTGTGGGTGTGCACATGTGCTCACCCCCTCTGTTAAAACAGAATTAAAAATGTAACATTATTGATCTGTGGTTTATAAATAACACTCCGGTTCATCTTCCCCTCCTTCACAGTCGTTGTCTTTCTTCTCGCTCTTAATTTGAAGCCGTCTCTGTTATTGGTATTTTATCTCTTTGCCAAAACTCCACAAACAGGTTCAACTCTTTGAGGAGGCAGAAAACAGTGTGTGTAAAGAGCTGAAGACAACAGAGCGTTTAAGATTTTCTCTTTGACTCCAGGGTGTAAAAGATTTCAGAGATTTGTTCCCTTAAATTCTTTACTTACCACACTTAATCCTTGTTTCCTCTCACTATGATCACGATGCTCTGTTATACAAAGACGTCCTTTAAAAAGCTGCTTTCTAGTCTTCCAATAACTCAGATAACTTCACATTAGACCTCGCTCACACACAGGCTGCGGTGCACGCTGCCAACCCGCCCATCGGGATCCAGTCCAGCACATCCTCACACATCTTCACACACACACACACTCAGACCAGCAGAAGTGCTCCTCGCTCGGCCCGCAGCCGTTTTGGTTATTGATCAGCTGTTGGGGAGGTTAAAATGTCAGGGGCCGTGTCTGGGCTGGTCTGTCTGGAGCCCTGACCTCTGACCTCTGCACGGACTCCCGGGGGAGTCTGGGTCGAGAGTGGGCGGAGTGTCTAGTATTGATCATCTATAATCCATTTGAAGGTGTTCTCTTAAAGCTCCGGTGAGGAGTTTTTAGCGACAATGAAACAGACATTGATGCTTTTATATGACTGATTAAAAAAACAAAAAACAGAGCATCACAGAAAAGATTATTTATAGATGTTTGGTTTACATGTTGTCACCTCTGATGCAGGTTTTATCAGTCCAAAGGTTCTGTTGCTTGTCAGAGATTTTTTTTTTTTTAAGACATAGATCTAGCGGGCAAAGTAAGAGATTCCAGATTGTTTATTTGTGCTTCAGTATTTGCTTAATTTTCCAACACTGGAGGTTTCTGCTTGGTTCAAATGTTAGCTGTAAGCTAGCCTTGATCAAAGAAACAATTCCATATGTGAGTGTGGGTTCACGTTCAGAACTATTTTTCTGACTGAACTCTGCGTGAACTCGTCTTTTATTTCCCTCCAGTTTCTCTCCATTTTCTTCTTCGCTCAAAGAGCCCTAAAGCCCCAGAATAATTCTTCTTCTTTTGCTTCAGTTCAAACATCTTCAGCCCTCACAGACCCGTCTTCACTTCGTTTCCCTGCGGCTGATTGACTCCCGCTCACATCGTTTCATTGGCTTTTCTGTACAGTTGTGCTTTTGTGTGATCAAACAGTCATATTTGAAAGACCGATTAGAGCGGTGACACTCTTCTCATCTAAAACCCAAAACATGAAGAGGAGCAAATATTTCACAAAATGTCAAATCATTCATTTTGACTAAAAGAGTCTCTTCTGAGGGATTCAGCAGGTTGTGAACACAGCATATTTATTTCTTTGGCACATTCGCACTCCTCTTCTCCACCTTATGGACCCCTCCCACTGCTGTGTGATTAAAAAAAAAAGCATCCGAGTAGAAGATGAAACACAAATCAACGTACTGCCTGAACCTGGTGCTCATTGTCTATTCATGCTCCTGCAACTTAAAGGTCATGTCGTCGAGTAAAGCTCCCCGGAGCAGATAACGGTGAAATAAGTAACGACGGAGGAACAAAGAGCAGACTTGTCTCCCCCCCTCGCCCCGTCTCTCTTTCTTCTCCTCTGTCTCCTCCACTCTTTATCTGTTAATGAAGCGAAATCCTCTCAAGAGCACAAGCGCTGGGATTTGTCAAGTTATCACAGTCTGCACGGCTCACCACTGCTACTCTTTAATAAAACAGCTCCTGTGTGTCAGCCCATCGCTGTGATTTTTTAAAGTCTTTTATTCGTTTGTTTATTTTTGTCCTAACATGTCTGGCTCTATCTTTTTAGTTCTCACCCTGCTGTTTGCCTTCTCCTCTTCCTCCCTCCGTTTGCTCTCTCTCTCTTTCTGCTGCAGCTTCTTCTGCTGAGGATCAGAGTGGACGGCGAGGAGCCAACCATCAGGTCAAATTTCATTCTCTGTTTACGAGCATCAGGTAGAGTCTAGTGCACAAATGCGTCCTCAAAATGTGTTTACTGCGAGAGTCTACCTGCAGGAAGAACACGCTTTATACAACTCCACATAAAAGTCACGCATAATATCTGCTGCTAATAGTGTTAACTACAGCCTGGGAGACGTCTAATCACAGAAATGTGATTTTCATGAGCTCATTTCCATAAAAATAAAACACTCTGCCTCTGCACCTCATGAATTTGATTGAAGCTGGAACAGTGTAATTTCCAACTGATATTAAAAGATGCAGAATTGCGTAATTGTGTCGCCTGCGTAACAATAGTTTTGGCCCGAGATGACAAAATTACGAGCGTCACAATCCACCCCGGGTCTCCCCTCAACCTCACTGCAATACAGTATGCTAATGATGCTACGCTAACAGCCACAATAAAAAAAAAGTAATGATGATTACCGAGGCGAGGGGGGGTGGTAACAATAACAAACGCTGTGATGTATAGTGAATTATAAACATCCTCCCTGCTGTCATTTCAGACTTAATTCATATTTTAACTCAGGGTTTAGAAAATTGTCTCTCTGTGTTTATTGCCATGCAACGTTGTATTTAGTTTTTATATTGCTGCATGCATGACTTCATCTGTTAATTTTGTGTCTGCAAAGAACGATCCGTCCCTGAGCCTTTGATTGGTTGTGCAAACTCTCTCTATTAAATTCCTGTTTTCTCTGGTATGGACGTGCGAGGCAGACATACCTGTAGCCTTTCCAGTGAGACAAAAACATTTCTGGTTGTTCTCTCAACATATTTGTGTACATACAACATACAAGTGTAAAAGCAAAATAACAAACATAGAAATAGGCTAAACAGAACTCATTAGTGGCATGGCATGTCGTGGTCTGCGGCCGATCAGTGACCGGCCTTGTTTTTGTTTTTCTTTAATACCCTGTGCTATGAGAACATAAGGTTTGTTATCTTCAGACTACAAGACAAATAAGCCTCTATCTCGAGAAAACAACCCAAAATTACTAGTCGTCACAGGAACACGTATAAATAAAATGTTTGGATTTATGTCCTTTTCGGGCTTCCGTACTTGTGGTAGATGTGAAATATCACGTTTTTGTACCCCAAGATCAGAAGATATTGTCGATCAGACTGATTCAAGTAGCAGCCAATAAGACCCTTACAAAAATATGTTCAATGCAAATTGTACTAAGCTAAACAACTTCTCCTCTAAGATTTAAAAAGGTGAATATTTAACACTTTAAAATTCATATTTCTGACATGTTTTTCAAATTTAGCTCTCAATAAGAAATAAGTAATAGAATATACCGCTTGTTGTGTGACTCACCTGCAGGTGGCGGTGTGTCTTACACTGTCTTTCTATGTGTGTCAGCGATTGTGCAATTCTTCATCCATGCACGATGTGTGTGTGTGTGTGTGTGTGTGTGTGTGTGTGTGTGTGTGTGTGTGTGTGTGTGTGTGTGTGTGTGTGTGTGTGTGTGTGTGTGTGTGTGTGTGTGTGTGTGTGTGTGTGTGTGTGTGTGTGTGTGTGTGTGTGTGTGTGTGTGTGTATGATTGAGCTATGGAAGCATATGCTGCAGTGTAACTTCTCTCTGGTTGGATCTTGTCTGATCGTTTATGCAGCACACTGACTGTTTTGTCATGTTGAACATTCAGAGTGTCCCAGAGGGGAAGCGTGCATGACAGCCACCGTGGACTGTCCAGCTCACTGATCTGTGTTGGGACACTCACACACACACGACACTGCAGACACAGAGGTGTTCTGCACACACACACACACACACACACACACCTCGCCTGAGGGTCTGTCACTTCTCCCCAGAGAGGCTGCTGCTGCTGGGTTGGGTTTTATTGCCTGTATTGATCGCGGAGTGGGCCGAGTACAGGGATCAATATGCGGATTATAGGGGGGGGGGGAGTTAATGCCTCGGTGCTGCCCGACAAACCACCTCCAAGTCCTCTGACACCTCTCACGTTCTCACGATCACCCTCTGTGTGACACATTCATTCACTTACTGTGTGTCTGTGTCAATGACAGAGAACATACATGGAGACAGAACGTGTTTAAATGAAGCCGGGCACCTCCTCCAACCTCCACCTGTACACCCCACACTGTCCCCTCCTGTATCCACATCTCTACTGTAAATGACATTCTCCATTTAAACAGGCTGTGTGACTCTTACCGGTTATGACTAATGCGAGCAGCAGTTGGTGGTCTCAGAGTGAGTTAGCCACTCCCCTCAGGCTGAGGCGCCTGCTGCTCCTTAAAGATGACAAGAGAGCGCTGAATCTAAACTTAGAAGGAGGACATACTGGCTGCTGTGTTGTTGAATCCAGCACTTCAACATAGCATGTTTCCTAAAAGTCTTTAAATGTGATTTTTCACACTTAAATATAATATAAATCAAGTATATCCTCTGAAAATAACTCTGTGAGTCATGACTGTCTACAATGGGTGTAACACCCGAGTCCCACTGTCTGTGATGCTTTCAGAGTTTTCAGAGTCCTATCTTCACTTTGTTTACATCGCCCGGACCGCAGGCTGACTCCTCCCCTCGTGTATAAAAGTAGTTTAATTGAGGGACTAGAGAAAAGAAGAATAACATACTGTACTCACTGCTTAACTGTGTTTCTAGATCACGCTCATTTCAGGTAAATTTACATGCAGTGTGAAGATACATAACAAAGATCGCTAGCAATAGCATGCTAACACAACAATGCACCGCAGGTTGTTTTGGTTTCATGCTGGTGCTCAAGGGCGACATCTGCTGGGTCAAAAAATTGCATATAAAGCCTTTAACGTCTGATCATATAGTAAGTTCATTAAGTCCGTAATTCATTATAAAATCCATGTATCTATTTGTTGCTTTGTATGTGTGCGTATGTGTCTGATTGATTGAAACGCTGTGGCACCTTGATGTTTCATTCGTGGGTAATGACAATATGTCTTTAAGTCGAGGTACTAACCGGGACTTGAAATACTTTCAACTGTTAAAATATTCTTCCCAGCGTAAAAAGCCGTGTTTGTTTCACATTTCACAGATCCTCCAGGTCATCATGACTTTTCTCAGCAGACAGAGAATCAGTCAGACTTTAAGTTTTTCTTTTGGGCTGTTATAAAAATGAATATTGTAATAGCGATATGTCTCAGGTATGTCACTTTAAGTGTAAGGTTTTCAGAGATAGAGACAGATTTTCTTTGCGGGTATTCTTCTCTAATCCATCCTCTCTCTCTCTCTCTTTTACTTGTCTCTCTTACATTAATGTCTCCTCTCCTGCATCCCTCTCTCTCCTCCTCCTCTTCTTCCTCTTTTTAAACAAGGTGAGAGTTGGGGGGCTCTGCTCTGGCAGCTCTGCTTGTTGTGCACCAATTAGGACCTTGAGAGCTTGTCAAGATAAGAACGGAGCGAACACACACATACACAAAACACACATAATCAGAGCCCTGAGACTCCACATTAAAGGCTTTGTGTGTGTGTGTGTGTGTGTGTGTGTGTGTGTGTGTGTGTGTGTGTGTGTGTGTGTGTGTGTGTGTGTGTGTGTGTGTGTGTGTGTGTGTGTGTGTGTGTGTGTGTGTGTGTGTGTGTGTGAGAGGGGAGGGACAGGGTGAGGTCTTGGTGAGTGGATGCATTAACAGAAAACACTCAGAGTCCTTGAGATGAGAAAGAAGCTTTTGTAGGCTGCACAGAGAAGAGGAGGGGTGTAATGGAAATTTTAGCCCCTCTTGTTTATTCTCTCTTATGTGCAGACTTGTCATGTTGTGGCCTAATGGCTGCGTGTGTCAGTGTGGATTTCACTTTTCTGTCAGTCTCACAGCAGGATACGAAAGACCAAGACGCAACCCCCCCCCCCCCTCTCTTTCTGTGAGAGTTTGTGATGAGCAGCACTGAAGTTGATTAATCAGAGTAAACATGGTGAACAGATCCTGACATGATAAGAGGGCTTGACAGAAATGAGTGCAAACATGGATGAATGATTGTTGTGCAGTATGCACACGGGTTGTCATCACAACATCTCATATGCAAGCCGGGGTAGGGCTGTGCATCCTTACTCGTAATCGAGACATCCTTAATCGTAATGTCTCGATTACGATTATCTCGTCAAAGGTTCGATTTGATTTCATGATGTATCACGATCTGCTGATCCCCGTTTTAAAACTCACATCTAGAGTTACAATGCTGGACGTCCAAGCTAAACGTAGACAAAGATCTCAAGGTCTGGCAGCCCTGCAGTGTTCTGCCCCCCCGCTGGAAGGTTTCCAGAGAGCTAGCCAATCAGAGGAAAGTGGGCACGTGTGGAGAAGGGCCTTAAAGAGACAGCAGCTGAAATGAGAGTTTTTATTGACGCCAGTATAAAAGATAAATAAGGAGGTTTTTGAGCTGCAAATCGTGCAAAGCTCCTCTAGAGGTTTCACAGACTGACAACATGAAAGGTGAACATTAGGAGAATATGGGCTCTTTAAAACATATTTTGTTATTTTAACATTTTTTTTTATCAATGCAATGATATGCATGAAGAATTTTGAGCAGCAGCCCACAGAGGTGAACGTGTCTCTGCACACATAAATATGACACACATGCTTTCTCACGGCCGCCTGCACAGACAAGATACACAAATGACTCCTCGTTATCTTAAATGCTGCTAATACAGAAGATTTTGATCTTTTTTTTTTTGTATCTCTTTGGTACTTTCCAGCTCTCGTCTCACCAAACCTGTTACTCATGCTGCTGGCTGTCCCTCCTGACTCAGTGCCATAGTGGTCTGGTCGTAGTGTTTGCAAAACAAAAAAAACAGTCTGCAGAAGATTATCTGAAACTGATCTGACTGAAAGAATGTGTTGTGTGCGTTAATATCAGCTTTTTAGATAAACATTGACAGAGTTTCCACCGTAAAAGTACCCAGTACATTTACTCCCACAAGTTTCTTTTAAAGGGACTCAAAGAATCCACAGTCGACTACGTTTCCACTGATGTCCAAAGACCCGAAATGTTTAAGGCCAAATCGGCCCACTGATGTGAGAAATAACCACAAAGTTTTCATGCACGGGTAAATATTGGTGACACATGTATCACATCCAGAGGCGCTGCTTGTCAACAGGCAAGGTAGGCAACTGCTTTGGTGGTTGGAGGGGCCCCCAATTCATTTTTGCATAAAGGGCCCCAACAGACTCTCGAACTGCCACTGAGCATATCTTTTTAGCAATAAGAATCATAACAGCGGCAAAACTCTTAGTCTAATTATTGACAAGAATTCAGCATGTAGACATTTCCTTGTTCAAACTTCTGCACTCTCCCCCTCACTGTGGTTAATAATAAAACATGAACACCCAGGCATTAGCATTTCATGTCTTTTTAGATATATGGCAGATACTTTGTGGGAACTCTTTTCATTGTTTTCAGCAACAACAGACAACTTCACCGTATCCTGTTTACAACTGATGATAGTTGTGTTTTCCTTTATAGATTATAAAAGTTGTGCAACAGCAGGACATCCTGTGAGCCAGCGACTCATCCAGACAGTCGAACAGCATCTAAATCCTCTGAGAACTCAACCAATCAGAAACGCTCAGCGCTGCGAGGACCAACCAGAAAGTCCCTGGACTTTTTGTGCAGTAGTTCCCCAAGAGCAAGGACGTGATAAGCGATAGAAGAAAGATCCCCAGACCTGACTGCAGCTACTGTCTTCCTTTCTAATACATCAAATGTAGCATGTCTGTGATGTAAATATTTATCTTTTAACCCGGTGCTATAGCCATGAGTCAGAGTAGATGAGATCTTATTAGCCATACAGAGATCTGTTGTATATTTTATTTTGCAGATCTGAAGACTTTTCTGCTTCCTGTAGTGATTTTTAACATGAAGTCCCATCATAATGCAGGAGTATTTCGCTTTTTCACTGCAACAAACACTGCAGCAGCTGCTTTCACTGAATAATCTCCCCATTGGGAAATGAGCAGGCGTATTTGTTATAGTGGAAAACAAACAGACCCCCTTTTTATTTTACAGACTTGATCAGTGAGTAAGAGGAAAAGAGGGAAGGTGATGAGATGACATAAGGAGAGATAGAAGAGCAGAGGGTGTTTTTTGTTTGTTTGTTTTTTACACACATGGGAGGAAATAGAAAATCCATGCAGGGCTGATAAAAGAGCCGAGACTTTAAAATGTCCCCCCGTCTGCTCCATGTCGTCTCTCCCTGCTGATATCATCACAGACACAGGGACAGATTAGCGCTCGAAAAGAAAAACCAGGACCCCTCCCTTTGACCGTGTGTTCACTGTCACTGAGTCTTTGTGTGTTGTTACAATCCTCCTGCTGCTCCACACGCGGCGCTCTCTGGGGAAGATAAGTGTATTAAAGCTGTTTGTTTTAAAAGCCTGCTGACCGGAGCAACAGATATGTTTAAGCTGCTCTCAACAGATGTACTGTACTCACAGAGCTGCTGTGTGACACAGACTGTGGTTGATGAGGGTCAAAATTATCATATTTACAATTACTACCAGGTATCCATTTGACTTATAGGAAATAATAATACATAGTAATAATAATCATTTTTGTATTTCTGTAGTTTAAGAGTAATCTGAAACAATAATCGGCTCCAAACTATTTTATTTTATTTTTTAAATTTTACTTTTATTCACCAAAACGTGCATACACACACTCACACAATTAAAAAAGAGATAAAAACAAGAGGTTGAACTGTGGTAGGAAACAGTTCTGCAAGCAGATTTAGACACAAACAAACAAACAAACAAAACAAAACAAAAGGAAAAGGGTCAGTAAATGAAATGAATGAATTAGAAAGAGGGACAAAATAAGTAAATGAGCAAACAGAACAAAGAAATACATGGGGAGAGTATAGTAACAAAATGATGTAAAATAAAATTGGTGGGGTAGGTTGTACACATAGTGACGATTTTTGGTGTTATTTGTTTGTTGGTTTTTTGTTGTTTTTTTTCTCCAAACTTTGAGGTTCTGCTCCAGTGACTCACCGGCAGTTATTAAGGTTTACAGAGATTTTAAAGGAAGCTCAACTAATGAAGAAAATATAATTTGAAATAATAAAGTTCAAACATCAGCATGTGTTGCCATCGAGAGTGTCTGAATATTAGTTAACTAGATAACAGATAAGTGGAGGACTGCTTCTCATGACATCTCTCATGTCCACAGAGTGCTCCGGTCGCCTGTTTTCAGCACTATGTAGCTTTAGTAGCCGGCTAGCGGTTTTGTCGCAAGCCCATATACGGGGGCTGTTGTCCTCTTCCTACAGCTGTGGGGTAGGTTAAGTGGTGGATCAAATCTACTGGACAGCACTGACACTCTGATTGGTATTTGTACTTAAGTGATCAACTAGCTTAAATAGTGATATGTCTGAAGTTCTCCAATCATTTATAGTTTGATGAGAGCTGATCATTTTATTTTTATTTAACCTTTATTTAACCAAGTAAATAACCCATTGAGATCAGGATCTCTTTCACAAGGGTGACCTGGCCAAGAGGGCAGCAGCACACATCATAAAAAGCATTACATGATAAAGAGACAGTTTACAAACAATAAGTTAGGAGAGAACAACAATTTGTGCAAATTGATTTACAGATAAAGTGCAGATTCTTGATCACAGATTACAATTCAGAAACACAGGCACTGTCCAATTGTCTGGCAATGGTAAAAATCATACTTCCAGTCATAAGAATCTGAAGAGCCTATTGTAAGTATGCAAACATTTACATCTCATGAAACAAAAAGCTAAACTGTTTTGACTTTGCTATTTAAGAAAAACATGTGAACTAATGTCATGTCAGATAAAATGATGAGATATCAGTAAATGAGAGCTTATTTATTTGATTTGCATGGATTTAATCCATTGCTCTCTCTCTCTCTCTCTCTCTCTCTCTCTCTCTCTCTCTCTCTCTCTCTCTCTCTCTCTCTCTCTCGCTCTCTCTCTCTGGGGAGTGGGCAGAGGGCATTATGTGCTGCTATGAATGATTCATGGCCCTCTGTGGCGTATATGTGCTCGGACTAGAAAACAACAAGGAGGAGAGAGAGAGAGAGAGAGAGAGAGAGAGAGAGAGAGAGGGGTGATGGTCGCAGAGAGGGGAGACGAGGTGACAGGAGGGAGAGAGAGAGCCAGAGGTGGAGGAACAATGAAAGACAATGTTAATGTTTAAATCCAATCACTTTCTATTTCATAATTATTATAGATTCATTTCGTAGGAGTTACAGCCCACCTTAGTGTGTTTGCAGGGTTGTGAATGTGAAAGTGTTCATGCAATGACCATTCATGTTAATTCATCAACACTGTGTTTGTGTTTGTGTTTGCCTTGAGGACAGATTTTACCTCCATGGACAGAAGATCTCTGAAATTAATGTTCTCATTACTAGATAGGAGTGCACAATCCTCAGGGTGCTAATTGTAATTCATCATCCTTGTGAAAGCTCACCTTATTGTCCCATTAATCTAAATACATCTCAGGGTTGTTTAGCTCTTTGTTTCATCTTCACTCCTACTTTCACATCTTTTTTCCCCCCCCGTTAATAACAGGATTAATTCTCCCAAACCACTCTTACCCTCCGCCTCTTTTAAATTCATAACCACTCAAAGAAAACTCTCCACCACACTCGCCTCAACACGCCGAGCTCCTCCTGAAACAACGTTATCTTTCCTTATCTAATTTCCCACGACCTGGAATAGATTATCCGCCTTATGATTAAGACCTGCTGAATAATTAAGTGGACAATAATGCTAATTCATGAATAATAAATCTGTTTATGATGGCGAGGTGTAGACAGTGGTGGCTGCAGTGCTGACAGGATGATTGATCAGATCTCTCCTGTGAGGGGAGATGCTGCAGACAGACACGCTGCCCAGATTCATTAAGCCTCCGTCTTTGGCTCCTGAGCGTAATGACATACTTATGTATAATTTAAAGGCACGTCCCGAGGCAGAGGTGGCATATGGGATAGAACGGATCAAATGGGTTTTAGGGCATGAGGCAGATAGACTTAGGATTCTGCAGTATGTTTCCAAAGGTTGTGACTCATTGATATCAGGTCAAAATATAACACAAGCACCAGAGGAGGTTTGTGACCCTGTAGAAACCAGCTCTCTCAGAATGCTCTGTTTTGGTGTGTGTGTCTCTTTAAATGCAATGAGCCCCTCCCCCCCCCCCCACCCCCCACCCCTGAGTTTTTACCAGTAGACATCACTCCTCTGTAGCGAGAATAAAAATGGGCAAAAGTTTTCTTCTAAGCTGAGTGTGGAGATATGAGGGGAGGGTAGGGTTTTTTTTTTTTTTTTTTTTTACCAGAATCCCACTGTGACATCACAAGGAGAGCGAATTTGAAACGGAGCATTTTTCTCTACTTTAGTGTGGCCTGTAACAAAATTAGATTTCAGAGTGGACAGTATGTACATGCAGAGCTCTGCATCATAATGTGATAAACGCTAAAGCTCCTGTGCAGGATTCACTGTGCAGATTCAACAACAACATGAGCTCTCTGCTCCAGACGCTCATGCATGCATATGTACACAGACAACCAAACAAATCCTCCTTTCTGCCCTCCCCTCCCTGTTCTAGTCTATCCCAGTGCTGCAGAGCATTGATCCAGTTTGATTACGTTTAATATGAGAGCTGTTGGCCGAGTCGTTGGTGAAATATGCCCGAGCTGTTACCTCGCTGTAGCTGCCGGGGGAAATGAGGCGGGCTCCGCTGCATTTGCCCCACTGCTGCTGACCTTGGAGGTCAGTCAGAGGAAGGAGACATTCATCACTCTGACACATGGAAGCTGAGGGGAGCAGAAGATGGTGTGTGTGTGTGTGTGTAGCATCTATTACTATTACAGTATTATCCCCCAACAATCCCTTTGCTTGCATTCGTATTAGAGCACTAGAAAATATGCAATATAGATCATTATTTCCCTGCAGAGATGATAGAGATTTTGGTATTCTATTCTTGATGCTAATTGGAATAAGTTGATGATGTAATTACAATATAATCTTTTATAATCAGAGGGAGGACTGGTCTTTCCCTCTCTCTCTCTCTGTGTGCGCCTGATCCGTCTCTCTCTTATTCTGTCTCCCTCCTGCTCCCTGTGCACATAATCATGAGTGGCAGGCAAATATCGACCACAGGCATTGTTGGCCCAAGTGTCTATCTGCTCTCTAGAAAAGACTCATTATGTTACAACGGATTGATATCTCCGTCCCCAAGGACTTTAATCTCATCTCAAATGAAAATAGAAACAATCATAGCTGTTGTTGGGGAGCGAGGCTTTGTGGCACATACGGCGCCCGCTCTTCCACCACCTCGCCTAAAACAGCACGCTGACCTTGGCAGGTGCTGTCAGAAATGGGATGTGCTGACTTTTTAAAGATGACAAACACACTATAGCTTTTGTAGCGTAGCACATACTCATCTTTTCTACCTGAGATCTTCTCTCTTTGGTAGAAATGTCAGTGTATCAGTACAGTGTGTGCACAAAAACAGAAGGTTTAATGTTGATCATCAGAGAAAAAAAAGACACAAAAACATATTTAAAAATAAACAGAGAAGCAAGAAGATCAAGAAGAGACTAACAGACAAACAGCACTGAGAAAGTAAATTTATGTTTGCCGGAGCTTAATTGTTCAACTGAACACATAGAGCCACACAATTTCAATGCAATTATATTTATGCTTGTCATAAATCTCATTAGCGCTGAGTGCAAATGCAACACGGTGTATATGGGGGGCTAATGCCCACCCACGCAGCTCACATCTGATTAGCTGCAGAGCACCATCACTCTTTTTATTAGTGCACATTCTCCAAAGTGCAGTGTGAAGATTTATCATAAAAATAATCGCACAATATTCTCTCATGTGGAAGTCCAACATCAGCAGCAGAAGTGTCACCTTAAGGTTCTCTTACACATTGATGAGCCAATCAGAGAAGGTGCTGTATCGTCCTGCTGAAGGGCTGAGGGTACGTTTCCAGCCCAGGGAACACTTTAAACTGGATCGATCAAAGTGTCTCCCTGCATGCTCTCGGCGGGTCTCCCATCTGAATCTTTGAATGAAGTGACACTTTGATTGACCTTCTTGCATTTCACACATGGAGTGGAGTTGATATGGTAACAATCTGACCTTTGAGCTTGACCCACTGCAGACAGGTCAGCCGGTCAGGGTCATGATTGAATTTTTCAGACTCACATTGACGGGCGCTGATCAATGCTGCAGACAGACACAGTGCGGAGAGGAAAGTCAGGTATCTTGACTGGGTTTTACCACGTGTGACCAGAAACATTTTCCTTTTTTTTTTGGCCTTCATTAACAAAAAACAACAATCAGGATGAGCAACAGCAGTGAGCATTTCCTTACTGTACAAGTCATGTTATGTATTTAAAATGTTAAAACAACCAGAATATCACAAATAAAATAAAACACACACAATGTTTGAAAAAGATTCAGATGATGGATTATTTATATCTACTGCTGTGACAGTAAAGATTCATCACCATGGTGCATGATTAGTGCCTCCCCTCCCCTCTCCTCCACATACACACTTCTCCGCTCACACTCCATCATCTCATGTACTGACTAATTGTGTTTTGCCACCTTCTCTGTAATGTATATCTCTGCCATTATCCATATGCTGGTGACACAATCATCCATATGCCGGGACACCTCGAGTACATATGGTCATGTAAATGTAAGCACACGGTGGTGATCGTCCTGCTTTCTAATCAGACGGTTATCTTTTATCCGTGTTTCAACAGTTGATGTTTACAGATTCATTTCCACATCACTGGAGTCCCACGTAGAGTGGAGTGGACTTCATGCAGACAAGGGGGATTCATACACCTGCAGAATCTGATTTAATGCCAAGTATGTTTACACATGGGAAGAATTTGACTTGCTGTTTTGGTGCAAATCAAAGAATAAAGACATGAAGGACTATTATACTGCAGGTATCTTTATATTAAAGCAATGGGCTATAAGATCAAATATAAAACACAAAAAATACAGACGGTGCTTTGCAGGAGCTTTAGAGTGCAGATGTGCAGGGACGTGCATGATTAAGGTGAAGTGCAAGTATCTTAAATTTACACACAAAGTGCAGTGCAAACTGGAAATACTTAAATCCAGAGTGTGTTAAAGCAAAGCACAAAAACAGATTTAGCCTTAACATAATGCTTAAACATTAAATGTCCTGCAGGGCCCTTCAGTCCAGTCTGAGTTTCCTCAGTTTGAGGCTGCAGGTAGGGTTTGCATTGATCCATGCACAGAGGACTAATCTGATCCTGAAGTGAGTGATATGCACAAAGTCATTGCCATAAAGAACTTTTAACATCTTGCAGACAGTCAAGTTCACAGTTTTCATAAAGCCCAGCGTCACATTGCACAATTTGACCTCAGCTTTGCGATGTCAACAGCGCAGGAAACCCTCTACCCTCGAGTCTGAGGCCAAAAAGAATGAATTAAAGAAACCTTAGGTAGAGCGTCAAGAACAATATTTATCTTTCTCTCTTACAGGGTTGTACACAAGTTGTAGTTCCTTTATTCTTCACCCAAATTAAAAACAAACATGATTATTTATGAAGAAGACGAGTGACTTGGGGAATCTCTGAGCCTGAGGAAAGAAGAATATCTGCTCTGGTACCACAGAGGATTACTTCTGCAACTTTCACCAGATGTTTGAGTTACTGGATACAACATAATGTACATTACTTACATCCTCTTCCGTAAACAATATTTACACAATTTTTTAGATTTGTTTTGGGTCTTTTTATGCCTTTGTTTAGAGACAGGACAGTGGATAGAGTCAGAAAACACAGAGAGAGAGAGAGTGGGGAAAGACATGCGGTGAAAGGAGCCACAGGTTGGATTTGAACCCGGTCAGCCCGCTTTCAAGGACTTCATCCTCTGTACATGGGGCGTGCACACAAACTTTAGGCCACTGACACCCCCTCACACCTTTAAAAATGATTTTAAAATATTTTTAATCCATCATAAAAAAAATACAGATTAATATTGCACACCTAAAGAAGTTAATTTGCATTTCAGACCAGTATTCTTGAGTATCTGCATCCTACTTATGAATTAAATGCATCTCTAATAAAGTGAAAATAAAAATAGCCAAACAGCACAGTGTGCAGTGAAACACCAACATTGCCTTTTAGCAGAAATTGCGCCCTCTGTTGGTGTAAAAATATATCCCGGGTTCCATCATGTCTAAAAAATGCAGGCTGAAATACTGTAATAACTCTCCTCATGGGAGTCAGCAGCAGAAGCAGAGTGTGACTGCAGGAGGGGATTGATGGAGGGGAGAGAGAGGGTGCTGCAGTTGTCATGGAAACGCCGGAGGGGGGTGGGATTAGGAGGAGGGGGGGGGTGGGGGGGGGAGCGTTGGGGAAATGGGACCAGTTTGTTTTGTTATTGAAGGTCACGTGGAGAGGTGAAGCTCCGCCCCCCCCTCCCTCTCTCCCTCCCTCCCTCCCTCCTCCCCCTCTTCCCCCCCCCCGTTACCACGGATTCAACCGTCTCTCGAGCTGCAGCTCCGGTCAGTTACTACAAAATGGCTGCAGAGGCTCCGCCGCCAACGAGAACCTCCTGAACGCTTCACGGTAGGCTTTATTAATCCGTTTTTTGAGCGCTCGGCACGGACAGGGTTTTGCACCGCGTCGCGCTCAGCTGTCGGAAATATTTTCTGCTATTCGAGGTAAACTTCGTCAGCTGTGGCGGGAATGCAAAATCTCCTCCGCGCAGCCCGCTTTGACATCAATGTTTTCTCCGAGTGCTCTTTACAGCAGCTCTGCCTCCCTGTTTTCACTCTGTGCTGTCTGTTGCTTAGCTTAGCATTGATTTGTTATAGTTTTTTCTGAATGCTATCACGGACCAGTTTGCTTAACCAGCCTCTACGGTTCAAATAATTCAAGGGCACCCTGTGTTGTTGTTGCTGGTTTGTCGTATTTCCAGCAGCCTGGATGCGTGTTGCATTGCTGTGTAGGAGAGTTGACATGGATATTTCTGCAGCTCAGTGTCACCAAACATGTTCCGAGCTGCAGAGAGAGAGAGGGGGGGGGGGAGAGAGGGGGGGAGCTGCCTGGCTCCAACATGCATCACCTGATTGTTAAACGCATTAGCAAACACAGATTCATTAATGTTTCTTTCATTAAGACTATAATGTGTAGCCAAGTAGTTAGCTTGTAGTTTGGCCTTCACTTTAAAATAAATGTTTATGCAGAAGTCTGGAGGAAGGGCCACTGTTTGAGATGCATTCACTGCTCTAACATAACCATTGGGGGACATATAGTAATTCTTCTTATTTTATAATAAGGTTGTAAACATGTTTTATACTTGTTGATACCTTGTCTGTTACTGTGATGAAAGATAGCATCAGAAAGTACTGAAAAAAAATGCATCTATATATCCCAGGACAGGTGCGTAGGAGAGGAATGAATCCATTAAAAACATCATATTGGCTGCCTAAGGACTAAGTTTGTTGTTGATGTCGTTTGATTTTGACCAGTATCACATTAAAGTTCAAGGTGGATGGTATCGTTACAACCTGGTTCTGTAAACTGTATTTGTTGGATGGTTTGTCAGTCCTTGGTTTGAGCACGAGCGGGCTGTGTAAACCTCGAGATAAGATGCATCAACGATTGCTTCCTGTATTCCCCCCTCACCATAGAGACGGCCGTCATTGCTGCCCCGGGTTCTTGCTGCAGCGTGATATCCTGCAGTGTCACACACTCCTGAAGGAGAAGGAGGTGTGTACAGAGCGGGGGTATGCCCCCTACACTCATGAATGCAGAGGGCAAGCTGACGTCAGCTTAGAGGCCCGCTGCTTTACTAATGTGTAAATAGAGTCCCTAATTTGGGCCTGGGACTGGCAAGGGATGAAGCGGTGGTGGTAAAGGCTGGGGAGGGGGGACTCTTTTCTGTCCCTGCTGGGTCAGGGGCCCCCAGTCAGCACTCAGACCCCTGAAAGAGGCAGTGTGTGTTCACAGAGAGGCGCCAAAGGGGGCTTGATAACAAAAACAGGCCACTAAATGCTGTGATTACTATAAGGCTTTAGGTCATAGCATCACTTGGAGTCTAAAACTCTTGGTGGCGTTTTTTCCCCCAGTGTATGACACAAGGTCGGGGAGGGGGGGGGGATGTGGGGGTGCGGGGGTGCTTTGCTGATTATGGCGTTTGGTTTGGCGACTTGTTGAGTGTCAGTAATCAGATACTTGATTCTGGAGTTCTCTTTGAAATGATGAGCATGAAATCTGCAGAGAACAAATATGCTTTTAAAAGACATATTTTCAGGCTTTTATGCCTTCATTTGATAGGACAGTGGATAGAGTTGGAAGCCATGGAAACAGTGAGGAATGATATGCGTGAAAGGAGGCCACGGGTCAGATTTGAACCTGGGACACTCACCTGTAGGACGACAGCCTCTGTGCATGCATGGGACACAACCTAACCGGACTGATCATCCCACTTTCATTATTGTGGCTTAATATCCCGTGTTGGTTTTTTCAGTGCTGGATATCTTTTACAGATCACTTCTTATGGACGGCTGGCTGCATGCACAAGTCTAGAAAAAAAATCAAATGATTTTGATACCTTTTCCGATACCACGGGAACAAAAACACAACTTCTAGACACCCAGTGTTTGATACTTGTCTTGTTTTTTAATGTCCAAAAATTGCATGCAAACTTCTGCACTCAGTTTTGAAATGTTGCCAACATATTTGGCAACGTAGACAGAGGTCTCTCTTTTCACTCACAGCTGCTTTTGGTTAAAAATAAGACAAAAAAAACCTGGATTTGTAAAAAAAAAAAAAGCTTCTGGACTTTACTTTTCTATACTATCAGTCATAAAGAAAACAGAGTGTATTCTTTTTTTAAAACTTTTGGTATTGAATTGTAAACCTTACCAGAAGCATTAAGGTGTCAGATGTATTCACCATCTGTAGGTGGAATGCATTAAAGAATATTCCTGTTCATGTTTCATAGACATGAAGAGTCTTCTGCTGCTGCTCAGAGTTATGTGAACTCTGCACGAGTTCAGACCGTGACTTCTCAAAGACGCTTCATTTCTTTTGATCCATGAAGACAAATGTGCAAACAGTGAAAAAGCTTCATGCTGGAAGCTTAATAAGACTTTTTTTTTTTTTTAAGAGTTTTTCTTTGATCGATGGGACCAATAAATCGTCATCCTGGTTCATGAAAAGTGCCCCCCTACTTTTGGGAGCAGAAGACATTTGGACTGGAGGGCCTTGCTTTTTGGAGCACGTCCATGCGAGCTATTTTAGGGGCCGGTTCAGAGCGCCAGGAGTGTAGCAGTATAAGTTTCTCTCTTCCTTGTCGTCAGGCCGGGTCAGAGCACATTAACATGACCACTCTGAGAATAGCTTCAAGTACTTTACAGAGTGCAATCCTCTTTGCAGAGCACAAGGACTCTGTTTGTGCTTACCCAGCAGTTTTTAAACCCTCGTGCGATTACAAAGGTAGACGGACCGACTTGGTTCTTTCTGTTTTGTTGTTGCATTTGAAAACCTGCTGAACAATATTCTATTTTTCAGAGGTTGTGTTGCTCCTAAAGTGCGTCTGCGCAGGAGAGCGGAGGGGGATCTGCACACTCTGCCGTGTAGCTGTGGCGGCTGCTGCTGCTGTGCTTGCTAGCGAGCGCTCTCCCAAGGGCTCGCCGTGCTCTTGTTTGGCTTGCAGCGATGGCATTCCTGGCTCTGTGCCCAGCGACTGCCGTCTAGCACCCCTTCCCCCAATCTCTCTCTCATACACACACAAACCAAACCCATCCGCCGTAGCCCCCTCGTCTTCCTCACTCCAATGTGGGGCAGCTCCACATTTGCATAAACACAATTCACCTTGCACACTCGAGCTCTCCTCCCTCTCCCATCGCTGCTCGATTTTCTAAACATTTTTACACCTGCTTTTATTAGTCTGTCCTTGGTCTCTTTCCGGTTCGACTGTGTTTTTTGGTTTTTCCTTGTTTCCCTCCCTTTGTCGGCAGAGTGTAGTGCATGGTTTTAAGAGGGACACCAGCCTCTAATCCTGTTGTTCTGACAGGAGGGTGTAATTCCACAACAGAGCTGAGCTCATTGACCTACGTCCTTCATATCGGCACGAGATGTGCTTTCCCGGGCTGCAAAAGGCTGCTCGTGATGGAGCTCAGCCCACTATGAGTCAATAAACAAATGAACGATTGCACTCTTGCCTCCTGTGTGACTGAATTCATTATAGCATTGATTTTATCAAAGCATTATTATTGTCCTCATCAGAAGGAGTCCATACCTCCAATAGCAGAGCGTGTACTCACTCAGATGGGCAAGAGATAGCATCACCTCATCCTCCCGCTCTCACTGTCATTCAGCTCGAGAGTCCAGGGGAAGCACATCTGTCCAGGCCAGACAGATGTTTGGAGATGAACCAGCAGCTCTCACTGAGGGAGACTCTTTCTGTCCAGCTCGGGGACTGAATGTTTCTTAAACTGAAATCATTTTGACACTTTGATCGGCGCTCACTTTCGTCATCGGCGTTTGGAGGCCGACAGCAGCTCACATTAACTGGAGCATCTCTCTTATCCTCTGATCCTACATGACATGAGCCCCACTGATGCCTTTGAAAGGAGCAGCATCAGCTATATTTAGCATGGCAGCTGCACCAGCAGGTTCCCTTTCCAGCCTCTCGGAGGTGAAAAGAAGTTAATGATGTGAATTGACTGTGTGTTTTTTGTGTTGAAAGTGAATTCCCACAGCCTAAACTCAGGCATGTAATCTGGACTAAGATCCAGCTGTAAAGCAGCTGTTTGTCATGCAGCTTTCTTTTAACCACAGGGCCTGTAGTGCTGCAGGAGTCTGTTTCAGCTCCTGCATTGATGGCATTTGCTGAACAAGTACAAGTGAGTAATGTTATCCAAAAATAACTCCCTCTGTTGACATAGATCAGAATTTTTGGAGCTTTAACTTTTTTTAAAGTTTTGTTTAGGTATTTATGTTTTGTAGCTACCTTCTCAAAAAAAGCAGACTACAAAGGTTTCCATGAAAAGTCTGATATTAAAGGTGCTCTGGATTTATTTCTGACTTACTGAACTCTGAATATTCTTTTTATAATTTCTCGTCGTATGACAACAATGTTGAAGAGGGTAGAGAAAGCTGAGACATATTATGAATTCTGGTCTTTTTCAGTGGAGGGATCTTGCTGCCCCTGGTGATCTGTTAACACCTGTTTGCTAGCCGCTCAGTCTGAGAGCGGAGGTGGCCGTGGCCTCTGGGAGACGGGGGCAGCAGCTGCTGTCATCAAGTCCACTAAAGCAGAGCTGCACACTTTGCAAGATTAGACTGGAGTAACTTGGAGGAAATATGCAACTTCACATTCGTCATTAGCCCTTTTCAGACTGCTTAATAGCACTAACTCAGCTCAGCAGCCATCACGTCTTTGTACGTTCATATTGATCCTGGGACGGCGAAATGTTCTTGTCCCAGTCTGTGAGTTTGCGTTGCGTTTCATCGTTGCAGAAACACAACACAGCGGCAGCTCCACATACACACACAGTCAGACATGCACATACACACACACAGCGCTGTGCTCCCTCGCTGACTCTGCTGATCCCGTCTCACCTCTGTAACGCCTCTGTTACTACCTCTGAAAACGGTACAGAGGGGGGAATCACTTTGCCCCCCCATTACGCCTTTGCGACATTCAGATTGAAGGTGAAACATCACAGGGGTGTAAATAACACGGCTTGAAACGGCAGTCTGAAAATCCACATTTGCTATAATCACAACAGTACAAGTCCAAGGCATCACAGGTACTTTCTTGTTTTAGAATAAGTTGGAAAGCTTACAAACTCCTGCACACGGGCTTTGTTTTTATATTTCTGATCATCAAAACCGTCTCCTGAACCTTGAACTCTTTACGACACGCTCCCAACACTTCAAGACTGAAGAACTTAATTTAATGCTCTGATTTGCTCTTTTTTTTCTTCTTTCATTTAAAAAAAACAAAACAAAAAAAAAAAAAAGATTCTTCTTTGTTTTTTGTTTTTATTTCTATTTTTGAAACTCCACAACCAAACTGATCTCAGTGCAGTGCTTAAGGGAAGGGCCGTCTGTCTCCAGCTAACTGCTAAGCAGGGCTTCTGGGAGTGCTTGTTGCCTGGTTATGGCACACACCGCCATCGCCTGCAGCAGCGTTGGCACGGCTTGGGAAAACCCTGATGGTTTATGTACAATTTCACATTTAAAGTTCAAGAAACTTTACTTCAATCTATGTTTGTTTCCAGGCTATTTTCCCTTCGTCTCAGTCCATAAAAAGACCCGGTTCTTGCTGTTGTGTTTTTGTTTGTCTGCGTAGAGGATTGGATAAAGAGTAACTCATGGATGTTAAACAATGGGGCATTGTCGGGTGGTTTTGGAGCTGGTTTGTGTGTTTGTTGTGAAAATGTTTCCTCTCTGGACCGGGGGGGAGAAGATGTCAGCTATCAAAGTGCATTAAGACATCAACCCAGACTATCAGCTTGATTGATTTCTGTGGTTTTTCAACCAATCACTTGTGTCTGGGTCCATTTCCCTCGCTTGGTTTGTGGACTAAAGACAGGGGGTCCTCATCCTTTTGGCCCCCTCTACATCTGCAAGGCCTCCTTAATAGTTTCCAGAGACAACCCAAAGACCACCGACTTTAAAAAAAAAAAAAAAAAAAAAAACACCCTCGTGCATCACAATTTGTTAAGAAGTGATGCTCAAGAGTGGAAAACAAACCCACATTCTTCTGTCTGGTGGTTGTTTTACTACTGAACACATGATCTTGTGTGATCTTGTGACACCACAGCCGCCATGGACGAAACTGATTTCACCTTAGACAGCTACACCTGAGCAATGCAGCGAAATAAACAAAACTACATCACTTTACTGAAGGTGTTTACCTGCTCAGGCACAGAACCTTTCTCCTCATGGCAGTCTCTCTCTCTCTCTCTCTCTCTCTCTCTCTCTCTCTCTCTCTCTCTCTCTCTCTCTCTCTCTCTCTCTCTCTCTCTCTCTCTCTCTCTGTTTTTGTATTTCAGCTGTGAGAAGAAGCAAAAAACACGAGAAGAGAACCATTTGATGGAAGATAAGAAAAAGAAAAAGCAAGACGAGAAGAAAAAGAAAGAAGGTGCTCAGAAAAAGGTACGCTCATTTGACGAACACACACACTCATATTTTAGCTTGAATCAAGAATGACTTCTATTGACCGTAAAGCCGGTGTAAAGGACGCATTTTTAATACTTGTTTTTTCATCTATTATGTGGGCTGCCTAATATATATTTGTGAGCAGTTTACCAGATACTGAGACATGTGCCGTCATGGCTGTGCAAGTGCAGCCACCATCATCACTGCACATACAGTTCACAAACCTCGTGAAGTGGGGGATTGATTGAAAAGACGCCTCAATTATAAAGACAATAAGTGAGCAGCGGAGGTCGGTAGCACAACTCCAGGTCAATTTATCACAGGCTGTGGGTCCATCCTTACTGTAGGATCAGAACTATGTCGTACCTGTAGCTGGCAAAATGCTATCTAGCTGCACAGAAACTGCACGTCTTGGATTTTGTTGAATGCAATAGACATCGTCACACAGGAAGGCAATTTATACCTTTTTTCTAAGCAGCAACCTTCAGTGTTGTAAAATGAAGCCAATGCAGAAGTCCAACATCCTGCAATTTGTTGAGTGACATGGAAGTCACATAGACACCCCATTGAAGAAAGCTGTTTTTACACCATCAATCAACATGTTTACAGCCTGGTACAAAGGACGATATAGGTCTGATTTGGTATTGTCCACATGGGCACACACTGTACTGGGGATGAATTGCCTGTTGTTAGGTTGACTGAAAGTTAGACTGAGACAGCATTTCCAGCATGGTGGCTGCTGCCTATGATCCTCCAGACCCCTCTGCTGTAACAGATGGCTGACGTCACTCAGGCTTTGTCCATTAAGATTTACAGTCTATGCTATTTCCCCAGAATGCATCTTATATACCAGTGGGGTTTATGTTCTGGATTAAAATGTTTACGAGTAGTTCGGCAGTAAAAAAAAAAATTACAGTTTCCACTTTGATTTCCTCGGTCGATCTTATGTATGTATGTATGCTCAGGTGTTAAAAGGTCAGCCTGCTGCTCTCTCTAAAACATACACGTCCTTGAAGTCACCATTCTGTGCTGGTAAAGAATCCTTACCGTATGAGAGGAGCATTTGTTTTATCTATTTTCACCTCCCACCCATGAACCCATTCACCTCATCCAGCAATGGGAATGTACATGAACCTCTTAGCATTTCAATAGATGAGCAAAAGCAGCCTCTGAACATTTTGTCCTGACTGCCCTGGATAGTTGCTCCAGCACTGCAGAGCAGCTGCTGATCCAGCCAATGGGACTCAGATGTTTGTGGAGCATTAACATTTAGACCAACATTTGCTGACATGTTTTTTTTTTTTTTTTTTGCTTTTTCCAGGCCACAGAACAGATAACCAAAGGTGAGTTGTTGTTAACTTTATTAAACTTATTTATTCTGTTAATTCTGGCATCAACTAGAGAAAAGGTACAATTCAAAGTTCAGTTCTTCAGTTCAGTTTTTTTATTTGCATGCAGAGGAGAATATTCCTTTGCCTTGTGTTACAACATTCTGCACACAAACAACAATATTTCAAGGTTTAGGCGGAGCCATCTGTCATGAACCTTGATATGAGTTTATGATTTAATGCCTCAGACAGTAGGATAAGGTTGTCAAAATGTTAAACACTTAAGATGCTAATGATACCAACATTTGGCGACATGTCAGCGCAGCAACATCTGCAAAATATTTGTGCAATTTAGACTGTGAGCAGGAGTTTACCTGCTACTTTTCATCATCATTAAAAAGAAAGCACCCTCCAAGTACCTGATACTGGAGGCCTACGACTTGAATTTGTTGTTGTGATATCGGGACAAGTATCAATTTAGTTGAATTTGAACAGATTTCATATTGAAGTTTAGAATTCTGTTGTCATGACAACCCATCAGAAGGGAGAGTGTGGAAATTGTGTATCAATTAATTAGACGGCTAACTCATGAAGACGATTACTTTTTGCCCGCTGTTCTCTGCGGAGACATTTGGATAAGAAGCATTAGCTTTTATTATCATAAAACATCTTTAGCCCAATCAGCCAGGTGGTCCAACTTACCTGAGCCAAAAATGGAGGCCATATTGCTCAGACAGGACTAATAAGGAGCACGGGGATGGTGCAGCTGGTGCTGTGGACTCTCTACGGGCTCCTCGGGGCGTACCTAGGAGGGTAGAGGTGAGCAGAAATCTCAGAAGAAAAGGCAAAGAAAGAGAAAAACAAAAGAAAGAAATTTGTCTGAGAGGAGATTTTGCAAACATTTTAACTGTCACTCACTGTTTCTGCTGAAGCCGAAGCTCTTAATGATGAGGCGGTGTCGGACTGTCGGTTAGCCCAGGAGCAGATTTCTCCCATCCGAGATAAGAAGGCAGATGGGTGAGGGACTTAATGCCTCACAAGGGACGGGCAGGGGCGAAATCTGATTAGAACTTCTGCTAGACTTTGGCAGCGTGGCCTTAATAGCAGCCAGAGACTACACACCTAATTACTGCGTGAGTGTCTTTGTGTTTGAGTGCCTTAAGCTGTGTTCAGACAAATGTGTTTGTGCAGGTTTTGGTGGCTACTTTTTTGTTCGGATCAGTAAAGAGGGGGGACGTGTTTTATCCTCCTGTGGGCGCATACGATTGTGAGCGCTGGAATCGTTGAGGGTCAGCGCCTTGACCTCCCACTCTCTCCCTGCAGGATGAGTTAATGAGGCTGTAATGTCACTGAGGTGCCCCCCCCCCCCCACTCCTACTCCTTATTCCTCCGGTCTGAGTCACACTCAGTGCCTACCCGTTTGCAGCGCTAATGAATGTGATCTAGGTTAGCTGTGTTAGCATTCTCTTTGTCTCTTATCCCCGACTTGGTTGTTGTCTCCCAGCATCCACAAATTGACCTATATATAGTACGCCTTTCTCCCCATTTCAAACCAGCTCCAATATGCACAAGTGTTTTCTTGGCTGCTGCTCAGAACAGCAACGCGCTATGACACAATTTAACTCTGATCTTCCTGCTTTCAGTGTCAGTTTGACTTTTTATAGCATCGTACTTTCTTGGATGCCTTCAGATGCAACTTGTGTTTTTCTGTAGGATTATTAGATTCATATCTAAGAGTAGAACAGAAAAGAAAAAACTTGTGTTGTCCACGTTTGGCTTGCAAAAGGGAAGAATGTGATTTACTTGTGTGGGTGTAAATATATGCTTTTAAAAACACAGGGTCAAACTTAACACAAGGTGGCACACTTTAAAAACATCAACACTAAACTTTAGTTATCAATATGTTTCGATACTTTTCCTTAACACATGTTTTGAGGTGGTACAATCTGCATCATTTATTGATCAATGGTATCAAAGAGTATCAAAGCTTTAAGGAAATACATATTCTCAGGAGACAGGTGTGTAGGAGAGGAATGATTATGTTGCATGGGCAGAAGTTTGCCTGCAACTTTTTGGTAACAAAGAAGAAATGTTTAAATACTGGGGGCTTTGGTATAGTAATATATATGGTTTGATTTTTGCAACCCTACATTAAACATTTTTAAACATGTACATAATAAAAGCAGACACAATAGAGCTACATTAAAGGAGGGCATCAGGTGATTTCACTGATTTAATCTAAGAAGTATAAGTGTTATTATTTCAGAGATCCATTCATATCAAATAATATTTATCAAGATTAGTTTACATGTTTAAAGCTGCAGATTATTGTCTCATTCACTTAAAAAATATCAAGTAAACGATGAATTGACAGTTGACTAATCAAGTGAAAGAAGCAGCTTGTCCCTGGTACTAATGCAGGGTACACTGGGAGCTAATTAGGAGAACATGGCTAGCGCGGAGGCTGATAAAACACAGGAGATCTCCAGGAAGACCCCCAGCACCATAGTAACAGTATACCACCTCCTGTCTGGTCTAGCAGAGAGGCCCACCCAGGGACCAGCAGGAGGGAAAGCAGCAGAAGAAGATGGTTGTTTATAAGGGAAGAGATTGGCTGAATTGTTTTTGGTTACATTTGTGCAAAGTGCAGGGAGGCGTCTGCTCGAACATAACGCCTTCGGTTGTTTGGGAGGTCTAGAAAATAAAGCATGAAAGCCGAGAGCAGGAGAAACAGACGGAGCCATGTGAAACTGTGAGAATGCACGGCAGTTTCCTGTTTGCCGGCACAGCTAAGGGGGCCCTTTGCAGGATAGCTCTACTGGCTCACGTCTATCACACACACTCTCGCTCTAACAGTCCCCTTATGTGACATGCGAATACCAGCAGCATATGTACATTGTGTGCTCTGGCAGACGCACACATGGTTTCACTCGTACAGCTCTACATTACTACCCAGAAACACTGCACAGACCCCTCTGCCTCAGTCATGGACAAGATGCATGTTTACGACAAGCTATGAAGATAATTCTCACCGAACCTTAGAGTCAGTTTGAACATTAAACGGAGCTTCCAAACAGTCTTTCATTTCTTGGTTTAAAGGCAAAGTGTTTCATCATTGGCCTGCAGGATTTCAGAAAAATATGCAATCCATGCAACAGGTGAAATTAGGCATGCTTAGCAAGAAAGCATTGACGTGACTACTCATAAAGTGATATTGAGGAAATTGCAACTTGTTGTGCTGCAATATTTCACCAGATTTATCAATAACAAAAGCAGATTTTAGATTTTAAAGGAGCAATATGTAACTCCGACACCTAGTGTTTAAAATGGGAACTGCAGTCACATTCAAAACATTGTAGAGAGCTGTCTCCCCCCGCCCCCTCCTCTCTACAGCCGATGCTCACTCAGGTCACCATGTGGTGGACACTGAAGCTTCAGTGTTTAGCCAGCTCTGCATGGGTCTGTAAACCTTTCTGTGTTCTAACCTCTCTCCATTTTTCAAAAGCATCTCCAATATTGATCCTCGTTTGAGCACGTTTCTGCTCGTGGAGCTTATTAGAAACATGCAGAGGCTTTTTAGGTCGGGTACAATCACTTCTATCTGAACCACTTCTGTTGCCCGCTTCCATCGCTGCAACACCTGTTGACCTGATAACTGCTCTCATATCTGGCAAACCGAGGGGCGTCCAAAACGGCCGTGTGGGAGTGCATTAAAACCGCCTACCTTCTCTGGTCCAAACAAATCCAGAGCATTCAGGACCAGAATCTTAACTTGGCTCCATGAAGACTAAACTTCATTTGAATAAATCTCCTGACCGCAGACTCTGCATGAAGAGACCTGTATTTGTTGTGTGTATTTATTCAAATTATTTGGCAGCTGAAGTGACACATGCTCGTGGTTAAATCAGAGGTGTGATAAGCTCATGACCAACCCTTGTATTTTGGCATTTGTTTATCAAATATGAACTTTAAACACACAGACCTCAGCAACTTCCCCCCCATAAAGGAATTAAGATTGCCATAAAATATATTTTTTAATCCAAGAGGAGAGACTTAAAGGTTTAGTTTTTTTTTTCCTGTTCTTCTCTGTCTGCACGTTAGTCCGTCCACTTCCTGTGCATCTGATATCTCACCCGGAGGAGTTATCTTCAAAGATTTTTGTGTCAGTTTGAAGCAGACACTCACAGTCATGAAAAGTTCATTGCCTCTTGTATTTGTGTTTGTTATGTTTCCCCTGCTGTTCCTCCTCTTCTCTGCTAATCCGGTGCACACAGTGTGACAGGAGCCTCATTGCTCAACAGAGCTGTCAATCAAAGCATTACCTTTTTATATATAGCATCAAAAAATGTCTCAGGAAAATGAAGACTTGGGCATAAATCAGCACAAAGAAGAAGTTGTTTTAATTATAGAAACCTTGAGAGAGAGAGAGAGAGAGAGATTTTATAGTTTGACCCATGTCCCATCTGTTAACATGGAGGAGGCGGAGTTTATGACCTGTACTGCAGCCAGGCAGTAGGAGGAAGCGCTAAATGTTTCAGCTTCACTTTAAGGAAACGGTCATGTCATCCATCCTTTTATAGAGTCTATGGACATGATGGAGACATCTGAAGTTCTGAAGACAATTCTCCCCCCCCCCTTGAACCTTGAACCATTAGCTGCTTTGTGGTGCTACCGACCAGCCCTGCTCCAGAAAGTTCCCGAGAGGAGTGTGCATAAACCACATTGTCCCTTCAAAGCGAAGTGAACCCTAAGAGAGGTCCTCCTCCATCAACAGGCTGCAGTTCATTTAAAGGGTTAATGAGCGATTGTTCAAGCTCTGTTTTTTTTGTATCCCTATCAAATAAGATAAGAGCACACACACACACACACACGACGGCGCACGTTCACACGGAGCAATAAATGATAACATTATAATGTGGTCGTGTCGCGGCAGTAATTTCATAACAGATTAATTTGCCGTTTCACGTTCGCTTAATTACGCCCAGCGCTTTGTGTTGGAGAGTCATAAATTGCGGTGCGATCAGCGGGGAATTTCTACCAGTGTGCCTCCTGTCATCGTCCCCGCCTCTTCTCTGTGTTGTGTCCCAGGGTGCACAGCTTTTAACGGATGCAGCGGCGGCGATGATAAACCACAGTTTAGAGAGCAACAGAGGTGGCGGCTGGATTCTGCTGTTGGACGATAAATTGTCGGTACATTTAGTCTTTAATCAGGTAGAATAAACATAACTTCTGAGCGGGCTCAGGTTTGACTTTGGGTCTCTCCACTCCTGGTGGGAGGATTCAGGTCTGCACTAAAGTTGTCCAAATGTTCCATACTTTAATACTTTTTGTAACCACATGTTTAAGAGCGTTACAATCTCCATTATTTTAATAATTATCACAACTAATAAACACTCATTGATTTTAAATCCTCTGCATCACATTTATTAAATTTAAACACATAATCAATACATGAAAATAAAGAAGAGAAAACATAAACAAAGTCATAATATAAGAATGATTTACTTATCTTTTTGAGGTAGTGGGGATGTTCTATTGCGACCAACACATTGACCTCTCATCACATGACAAAACCTTTGGACAGAACGAGCGCCACACGTCATGCAGCACAGCGATCGTTTCATCGACATGATCTTGTTGTCATGATCGTGGGAAGCCCCGTACTTGAAATTGAAACTCTGATTAATTGCCCAGCACTACAACGCGTTTGTGTAATTAAAGCAGTGTGCAGGGTTTTGTGTTCAAGTTTTGGTGGTTGAATGACTCATGTTGGGGGTCTAGGATTTTTGTTGCTGTGGTATTCAAATAGGTATTGATATGTTATATAAGTATCATGTCTAAGTTTAAAATACTTGCACTGTGAAAGCCCTACTCTGCAGAGACAAATTATAGTCTTTTGATCCTTTGTAGATAAAGGTGTGTTAATGTTATGTTCAGTGGATGTAAATAAAAGGATGTCATGTTGTGTGCATTTCTGAGGCTGGCTGTTGAGGAAGCGGTGTAATGTCACTGGGTGATGCTTTATGCAGGGATACATTAGGCTGTAACGGGTGAATCAGATCTTATAAATATAGTTTAAAAACACATTTTTGATCCCTTTTGAAGCAGCTTTGAGATCCTTTCTTTCCACTCTCTATATTAATGTAATTTTCAAAGCTTCCATAAATCGCCCCGACCCAGGTCAGGTCAGGAGGACAGGGCGTCCCACTCTCTTTCACACATCACTTCATCGAAAACATAACAGACGGAGGAATCTGCCCGCAGCTGTTGGCACAGAAAGGCCTGAGCCAGGGGAGTGATGAGTCGCTCTTTCTCTGTCCTCCACATGTCTCCTTAAAGCAACATGCCGGTTACTCTCCTCTCATCATCGTCTGACTCTTAACTGTTGAGAGTAGTTTGAAACAGAACAGAGTGATTCCTCCTGGTGTATAATTCTAGGTGTAGAATCGTTCAGATGAGGTGTAGCATAAAACATGCTCTGACCTATATGGCCTTGTGCTCTTCACGCTGTGCAGTCAGATATAAAGTGCTTTTAAAAACAGCATTTTTTGTCTGTGTTGAATGTGACGCGGCGAGGGAGGGCTTTCCCTTCTTAACTACACTGTCATATTTATTCTCTTCTAATTAAGCCCTTTAATCTCCTCTCTGGTGAGACTCACAGCTCACATTTGAAAGCCCACAGGAGGAGAGAGATGGAGAAACCCTGAAGACGTGCCTCCCCTCCTCGCTCATGATGTGATGATTCTCTCTGCTGCCTTTGAGTTCAGAATTTAGTCTTTTCTATTTTGACTTCACTTTTTGTTGTGTTATTGAACAGTGGCATGCATGAAGGATGCATTTTACTCTGTTAACAATTAGTACCTTATTGATGTTTATAAGAGGTCGGGGTGGGGGGGGGTGTCAATATTGTCTCGAGTTACAGATGCAAATATTGTCTTCATTGATGAAATAAGTATGTGCGGTAATATAGAAAATGCACTCAGATGAATGAAACGCAGAGTCAGCAGGTTGCTATTTTCAGACGTGTAGGGAGAACTGACGTGATATAAACGGTGTTTAAATCTGCTGCTGTTGGAAACCTGCCAACAAATTAACAAGGTTTCACAGTTGAAGCGTTGCCAGTGTCTTCTGTTAAATAGAAGACGTACTGCTAAATATTCAATTTCTCCAGCAAAAGGAAAGACGCCTGACTAAAAAGTTAAAAATGATTTATGAATTTTATTTACCGAAAAAATGTGTTTTAAAACCTCTGATAAGTCATAAACTATAAGGAGATGGCGTTGAGTATATCTACAGACACGACTAAAGGCATTTGCAGAATGAAAGCACAATCAGGAGTTTGTAATTTGTGTTTAACTTTCCGTACCTGATCTGAGCACGTGACCTTTCTTTGCATGAACCAGTTTACCTGGAGATCCTGAGCCGTTTCTATCTAAAGACTTCCTCTTCCTAAAGCTTTCCCACAGAAGGTTCCTTTATCTTCAAGGTCATGTGGCCTGTTTCCAGCTCTGCACCCCCCCACCCCACCCCACCCCCTCCTCCACTTCCACTTACCTTAAACTCTCTGACATCCCCCCCCCCCCCCCCAACATGTCGCTCTTAAACAGTCGGGAGAGCATGCTATCATCTTTTCTGTGAGAAAATTAAGACCTCCTTTTAAAGTGTTAAAAGGGATGTCTTCCTCTCCGTGAAGTGCACACATCCCCGAGGCCACGGTTTGATGTGCATCTTTGATGAACTGGGAATTCTCCTGTGCTCCCACACAGCTGAGGACTGTTTTTTGTCAATAGGCTGTCAGAGCGAGGGGCTCTGATCTCTCTCTTTTTTTTTTTTTTTTGACTCCATTTCTCTGTACAGCACCGCCTTGTGAGGCTTGTACTGAACATAAACACCTTGTTGATGCTCGACGTTTGTTTTGCTCCCCCGTCACATTCAATCTCTTATTTTCATTACAAATGGAGGAACATTCGCCTTAAATGCATGCCTGTTTCTGATGTGGGTAAACATGCAGGATTTGTGTCATTCATGTGAGAAGTAGTGGTGTGACACACTACAGTCAAACGAGGCTCTAATTGTAAGTGGATTTAGATCTGAGCCGGTTTCAGGCAGCGAGACTCCAGCTCACAGTAGCACACGAGGGGGAGGAGACTGTCTTACACACATAAGCCATTCTCTTTATCACTTACCCTCTCTGCTCTACCTCCTTCTCTTCCTCCCGTACGTCAGCTCCTCCCCTCCTTTCCCTCCTTGTTTCTCCCCTCTGATTGGCCGATACAGCAGCCAGCAGCCAGCAAGCCAGCAAGCAAGCGTTCCCCTTCCCCCAGCCTCCATAAGAATCGACGCCACACACACCAGAGAGAGTCCCAACTGTATAACGATCGCCTCCATAACTCTCATTATTCATCGCAGCAGCACAACCACAAAGTCCTCCTGTTTTTTAAGGAGGAAATCACCTCCTTTTCAAATCAGCGCGGAGAATTGGCCTGGGGAAATTACAGCGTCCATCTGCTGCCTATAAAGCAGTAATAATTACAAGAGGATAATAGTAAGATCACAGCGAATGAAGGAGAAATGGAGAGGAGATCAGAGGAAAGTGGGGACGGATGAAGCGGAGAGGAAATGGGGCAGATGTAGAAAAATCCGATGAGAGGCAAACTCGAGCTCTCCCGCTTCCTCCCTGAGCTCAGAGGCGGCGTGGAGAGGGAGAGACAGAAACGTGTGGAACTGGATCCAAAATATGCAGGCGGTGGTCGCACAGTACTGGGGGGCAAAAATAACATAGAGACCCCCCCCCCCCCCCCGCTCTCACACACATGCAACACAGACATAAACACACACAGAGACATGGGGACCAGGGGCTTGTTATATGTGAGGGGAAACATGTCTGGAGGTTTACTCCCCGACACCATCCCGTCCTCTCCCCTCCGTGTGGGCCTCAGCATTACATAACTCTTTGTTTTTGTGTGTGTCGGGCCGGCCGCATGTGTGCTACTTATTCATTGCTTCACTGCACACACTCGGGAGGGCAGCCAATGGTGAAGCGCCGCTCTTTATAACTCATTTAGGCCACACAAAGATTCTCTCTTTTTTTTTCTTCTTCTTTTGGTTGATGCTTTTTTTTCTTCTCCTTCTTTTAATGACCAACAGAGCGTGGTTGGCTGATCAGCTGACGTTTGTGCTCGTACAGTGCGTGTCGGCTTTACGCACATTTTTTGTATCCTGTTTACATTCTAGTTTAAGCGAGTATTCTGTTATGTAATGAAATGTACTGAGGAGATTATCCAGTGTGCTTTGTGTCCCATAATGCATCTCAGTCAGCAGCAGCAGCTCTGTGACCCCGAGCTGATCCTCCTGCGTGACTTAGCGGTGACCCTTCACCTTTCACACTCTGAATATTAGCCTGCTGAAGACTTCACAGTGTCGTCTTTTTGTGTGCATTATTTAAAAAAGGAATTTGACTTGTTCACAGTGCACAGATTTGCTTATTTTAATAATAACAATTCATCAAATTTGAAAGAGGAAAAGCGTTACTTATTGCTTTTGATGTTTAATTAATTGTGTTTAATTTACATTAACGGGATGATCTTGGATATCTTTGCATTAATTAATCAAAAGCTTTCCTGCGCTCTAATAATGTTTATATATATGTTTTTTAAATTTCTATTTTTGCAGTGAGGCCTTCTGATTTAATGTTTGATGATAACTTTATTTGTATAGGGTTTGATCCTTTCGCACCACAAAGGATTTTAGTGAATTGCAGTCATTCCAGCCACAATCATAATGACATTTAATAATTAATAATCCCGTGCCTGCTGTGCTTTCTAAGTGTGATTTATGGTCACAACAGGCAGCTGAATTAGCAAAAGACTTCTTAAAACCAGCCTCAGACAGACACAGTTGTTGAACTTACTAGTAACACTTAGTTTAACTGTCCAATATTTCTGTGTTTTTTTGGGGGTTTTTTTTACACCAAAGCTGAAGTTAGAAAAGAGTGACTGGTGAAATAAAGTGAACCAGGGAGCCAGAAACCCGTCTCTTAAAGACGCATGAGGTGGCTTCTGTTTACTGCTTTTACCTAAAAGGTGAAGGTATGTTAGTGATGTGTTGGCAATGTTAGCAATTTCTTTTTTTTTTGCTGCCCCCTTGTGGCCAGTAATGTCAGTTATTGCAGGCTTAAGAAAGATGAACACAGGGGTCTCTTCGGCCGGCTAATTGGCTGAAAGTTTGCAAAAATCGGACTAATGGTAAACAAACAGTAGAAACTGCTGTCAGGGCAAAGGTGTATATGTGTGTGTGTATGTGAAAAAATCAGACTCTGTTGCTATGGGTAACTAGAGCTAATGGGACATAAGCACTCTGGCTCGAGCACAGGCGGTTCATAACAAACAGCAGTGAGAGGCGATCATTTCAGGGGCCTTAACCTGCCACAGAGCATGAACAGTGTTTGTTGACGAGGCTGAGAACTCTTTATTGTGCTGTCCTGCAGGAGCTCACTATAATGCATCAGGCTCATCTAAGTCCATTATCTGCTACTTGACCTCCTCATCACTTCTAATCTGTGTCTTTGGCCATCCCTGAAGGCTAAAGGTTTGTAATAGTACCACCCTGAGATTATAACAGAGTGCTCCGCTTCTCCAAAGAGCAGCCGTGTGTTTAAGCTGACCGCTGCCTACAAGCTCCGAGCGTCCGGTAGCTAGGAGGAAGCCAATCATGTGCATTTATAGACGTCTCCTCGTCTGCCTTCCTGGGTTTAACAACATCGTCTTCATCCAAAAGTTACCATGGCCTTTAAGAAGCAGCAGTGCAGAGAGAGCAGGAAGCGTTTGCAGAAGAGATGTCAGATATTTCTGTGTGTGCAGCAGGATTGACTTTAAAAATTAGAAACAGAAGCGTTGCAGGTAACCAGACAATTCTGATACCATGGCAACACAAATAGAAGTATTGGATGTCTTTGTTTAACAGATAATTAAAGGCAAAATCTGCACAAATACATTGGCAACGTTTCAGCACTGGAGATCTGTCATTATTTTTAAGCTTTGATACTTTTTTTTAATACTACTGACACCAGCACCTCGTACAAGCTTTAAAAAAAGTGGCATGAATAGGTTTATATCAATGAAGAGGCGGTGAACCTCGGTGTTTGTATGCAGAGCGTGTGTGTAGTGTAGACGAGTGAGTTGAGACTTTTCGGTTCAAGGGTGGAAAGCTGGGGGAGATTGTCCTCTCAGTAATCGATCTGGGATTACTATTTCTCTGGAACAGATTAAAAAAAGACACTTCATAAACTGATCTGCAGATTCATTTAGGTGACTGTAATTATAAGAAAAGTATGAGAATCTCTGGTATGTGCCAGGGCAGCAAAGACCGGTTTGCTCTCAACATGTCAAATATAATGACGAATGAAATATGAGTCACTAATTCTTCAATAATTGTTTGCACTCAACAGCTCTGCCTGCCTATTGTATTTCTCTTCTTACCTGTGCCCCACCACCCTCTCTCTCCCTCCCACAGTGCCAGACTCTGCCAAGCCGGACCCCGCCCCTCCTCTTCCCCCCGTCAACCCCAGTGCCGCCCCGCCTGCACCCCCAAGCAGTGGCAATGGCAAGCGCGCCCCCTCCGGAGGTCAGCCGCAGACAGCACAGCAGCCCCAGACTCCGCTCCAGCAGCGCTACCCGCCCAGAGAGGTTCCCCCGCGCTTCCGCCAGCAGGAGCACAAGCAGCTGTTAAAGAGGGGCCAGCCTCTTCCCCCGGGGACCCTGCCTCTCACCACGGGACGTCCCGCCACTACTGAACCTGCAGCAGCATTACCCATACACTCCTCTCCCTCCTGCTCCTCGTCCTCAACAGCCAGCCTGCCTACAGGTCAGACCAGACACTGTCTCTTACACATCTCTACATTCATCCTTTTCCCTTTTCAGTGGAGACAGCAGGGAGGGCTGCTGGAGGAGTCATTCACTTTAAATCATCCTTTATAGTTACCTTTCATCTCTACTTGGTGTGAAATCCAGCCGCAAATATAGTAGTAGCACATTTTGTCTCGTGAAGTGTGTGAGCTCAGGCTACACAAAAACTGTTTGTTTTGCACAGTGTGAGTTCAAACAAAGTGCATTCAAACATGACAACTGCGTCTTCAGCATTGAGTCAAAGGCAGCGTCTCTCTGTTTAAAGACTGGAAAGAAGAAAAACTGCAGCCTCTGTTAAGTTAAGCCACAAAACATAAACTCCTACTCCGAAAAATAATAAAAAGCTCTAAGTACAGTTTGTAACAGATTAATTTATTTTAAAAAAAACCAGACCGAACAAAATACTTTCTGACCTGCCAAAAAAATCTAACAGATGTCTCTGAATCAAATTCTCCCTCCCTTCAAACTGCACGTCAAACAACAACAAAACATCTGGCGGGAACATCGCTCACTCTAAAATTAGTCGGGGGTTAAAATCTGACTTAATCCGTTTCAGTGTCTGCCCGGCTTCAGACAGCAACACTGAAAGATAATGTTAACAGACTTAAACACAGTGGACTCAAAATATGTCTCTGTTAGTTTTACACCCAACAAGTTTTGCATTTTTATTCACAGCTCCTTCTGAATGCTGTTCCATGTGCTGCTCCATTAGTGGTTGTGTTTTGCATATATTTGCATTTGCATTCTTAAATGGCCATCGGCCATGTTTTTTTTTTTTTTTTATTGCATTGTGATCAAAGCCGTGTGGTTTACCTGTAGAGTCAGTGCGAAGGCGTCATAGGTGTTGCTGAGTGTTGTTTATTTTCCCCTCTGCCTCTGCCTGGCTGGGGATTAGACGTGGGGATAGAGGAATACAGGGGGAGAGGATGGAGAGTAAACACAGCTGGCTGTCTCTCTATGTTTGTGTATTTTCCTTCCTGAGGCTATTCAAGTCGGGTTCTTGTGTTCTCAAGTGGTGAAGGTCTATTCTGCTGTTCAGGGATGATGTTAGAGGAAGACTATTTTCAGCACTTGTCTGCAATTTTTTTTTTTTTTTTTTTTTTTTTTTTTTTTAACCATAACAGCCTCGTCCAGTCACTTTGATGTAGTTTGAAAGCAGTTCTATCTCCATAGTGATGATCTGAATCCATTCCTCTTGACTTTCTCCTCCTCCTCCTCCTCCTTCTCCCTCTCATCATCTTCCTCCTACTCGTCATCGAGCATAGCTAACCAGCCCTACTGTATTTCCTGTGTTTGGAGGAGGAGCCTCGTGGAACGAGCTCGTTGGCTGGGCTCCTCAGAGGGGCCTGACCTGGCGCTGATGGAGGGACCGAGAGAGAGGGAAAGAAAAGAGAGAAAGGAGAGAGCGAGCATGGCAGAGGTCCAGTACTGTGGGCTGAAGTGACTCATGGCTTACGGTAAAAAGCTGCTGCTTTTCTCCGCCCCTCTCTGGCAGAGAGCACTGCTCTGCTGCTGCTCTCTGTGTGTCTTTGAACTGACTGATTACATTAAGACGGATGAACGGGGAGACATTCCTAACTGTGAGACACATAGGAGTCCAGTTGTAGTTTTTGTTTTTAATGTACCTCCACCTTAGCTGAGCGATAACATTCAAGAGTTCAGAGGTTTTTGCACAACGCAGAGCTCCACAGGTGAACCCACCTCAGTCCCTTCAGCATCGTCTCGTCTGATTGTCTCCCTCCCCTGCTTTTCATTTCTCACCGAAAGCTAACAGTAGAAGCACACTGGCTGCATTCATTCCCTCCTCTCTCCGTCCGCTTTCTCCCCCCTCGCCTCACCATGTCTTTCATTAGTCACATGTCCGCTCTGTCGAAAAGTAAGGCCCGATAAGCGAGGTCTGTGTGTTTGAATGTTTTTTATGTTCCTGTATATAAACTCAAACTTTCTCTCTCCCTCTCTCTCTGCCTCCCTGGTCAACTTTACACAAGTTTTATTCTGCTGTTAAGGCAAGCAGCTGCGACTGCTGGTGTGTTTTAATGGTCCAGGTTTATCGCAAAGTTCAGATTTTATTGAGAGTATTGACTTGAATGGCATTAAGAGCATTTATTGTTTCTTTGTGCAGCACTAATGCACTCCGCAGTCTTGGACTTGTTAAGTTGAATGTCATCTAATCAAGGAACACACATGCTGTCCTGTTGTGTGTTTGCTCAGGCACTTAAGATTTACAGCTGCTCCCTTTTTCATTTGTCTAACACCCCCTTGTTAAACCTGAACGAGGTTTTTATATACCTGTATTGTACTTGTGAAGCACAACAGCACCAACAAAAACATCCTAATGTAAACAGACCTTGTCAAGTGAGGAAACAGTGCTGCTGATGTGCTAATAGCTCGTCTGGTGGAGAGAGTGTGAGTGGATGCACGCTAGACTTGATGTGCTCTTTAAGTCTGCTGATGATGCTGAAAAAGAGCCCTGGGAATCCCCTCGAAGAGGGCTGGGACGTCTTGTGATGTGATTAAGCATCAGCTTGCTGTTAACCACAAATGTTCAGCGCTCGCTCTTTCTCTTTTTTTTCTCTGTCTTGTCTCGCTTGCTCTGTGGCCCCTGCTCCTCTCTCTCACTTTTTGCATACTTGTTGTTCTCTGATGCACATGTGTTCAAGTCCTTCACTTTACCAACACCACAGCTCACACGTCCCCCTTGTTGACCCCATGGCGCCCCACGATTACCCAGGCACACATTCTATACACGTCTGTCAATCTTCCAGTTATAACAGCCTTCTCTCAGTGTTGCCTCTTGCTTGGTTAACACTCTGAATCCCAGGGCTCTTTCATGTAGAGGAGGTGTGAAGGAGCATGCTATTTTAAGACTGGCATGCTGGAGAAAGCCCTTGACCTGGTTTATCCTTTTGAAGGGGGAGGAGAAAAGAGGATACTCGAAAGCAAACATGACGTCCACATGTCTTAGATGTGTACCTTTTTAAAAAGTCCTGTTTTGTCTTTTCACCTTGAGATAATGGCGATGATAATAACAATACGTTGACGGCAAAGCAGCTGCAGAGAAAGCTTTCATAGAAAACAAGTTGTTGCATATATCTCTGCACAGTGTCTTTTAAAGGCTTTATATGTGATTTTTCACACTTAATGTAATATAAATCAAGTATATCCTCTGAAAATAACTCTGAGTCATGACTGTCTACAATGGGTGTAACACCCGAGTCCCACTGTCTGTGGAATTTTCAGAGTTTTCAGAGTCCTATCTTCAGTTTGTTTACATCGCCGGGCCGGACGGCTGACTCCTCCCCTCACGTATAAAAGTAGTTTAATTGAGGGACTAGAGAAAAGAAGAATAACATACTGTACTCACTGCTTAACTGTGTTTCTAGATCACGCTCATTTCAGGTAAATTTACATGCAGTGTGAAGATACAAGCATAATAAAGATCGCTAGCATTAGCATGCTAACACAACAATGTACCGCAAGTTGTTTTGGTTTCATGCTGGTGCTCAAGGGTGACACCTGCTGGATCAAAAAATCACATATAAAGCCTTTAATCACAGCGTTGATATGTGTTGCACAGTTCCTGCTGTAAACCTTCCACGGTGTCAAATCTCAGCATTCAACTTATTCACAACAATTCATAAACAGGGATTTAAAACATGCTGATTAGATTAGAAGACGTGCTAGTGGAAGTGCTTACCCGCTCGTTCAAAATAACTCTGCATTAACACATGTTAAATCCTTTAAAAATGCACAATGCCTACTTGTTAATAAAAGCAACAACACGCTGCTACACTGGATCATTTCAACTTGTGCCAGATGAAAGTGTCAGCTGTTGAATGTCACGATGTAATAATATAAGAAGAAACACTGATCTCAGACCTACTTCTCTGTTATGTGTTCACTATTAACCAACAGAAACAGTGAGAGAGCTTTCTAAGCACGATCTCTGTGTCTCTGTAAGTGAAAGTTTAAAAATCTTTCATATCCGATATGTGTGGCCGAAACTTCACTGAGGGCAAGAATTTGGATCGCTAAAGTTGTATTGGTGTCACATCAAATTTCCCCCTGGGATTAATAAGTATTCCTGATTCTGATTAAAGTTCAAAATAATGATGTCATGATAACTCTGCAGCTGGTCCTTCAGATCCAAAATCAATGCATGCTCCTCTTGAAATTAGATTTGCTCTTTTGAGGTAAAAACAATCAGTATGTGTTTGTTGTAATAGTTGGATACAGATGATGCACATTCCTGAATAGTGTGTTCATGTGTGTGTGTGTGTCTGTCAGAGAGGTCGTTCATCTGGCTGGCAGCAAGCATTGTCAGCTCTGTACCATCCAGTCCCTCTGCCCCTCTGGGACTATATTAAGCTTGGATCAGTCCAGTTGAGGCCCTTACAGTCCTCCTAAATTACTTCCTCCGTCCATCTATCAAAATCCATCTCTGCCCTTCATTTTCTGTCCTTGCTGTCTTTGTATGGTCATTCCCCATGATCCCTCTTTACATGATCCTCATTTCCCCCCGCCCCCCTCTGATAGGAGGCTGAAGGAAAGCGTCAAAACGAAGGCTTGCCTGCTCATCTGAGCATTCAGGAAGTAATCTGTGTTTCTTTCTGATGCCAGTGTATGTGCATCAACACAGTAGACGCACAGTATCTGCAGTAAGGTTGTTCAATACTTTTTGATTACTTCCCTTTTACTGATCGATTGTATCAAAAAGTATGGAAGTTTTAACTGCAGAAAGCAGCCAAAAATTGTTCAAATTTGTGGGCAAAATTTACTTACTGAAACATCGCATACATATTTGTGCAAGTTAGACAGTGTGCTGGAGTCTGCTTGCAATGTCTGGTAATTAAAAGCAGGAAATTACCCAATATTGGGCGTCTGGGACTTAATTTTTGTTGCCGTGGTATTAAAGCAGTTACAGATATAATTAGATTTTTAGTAGCATTAAATCTAAATGTTAAATTCTGGTATCATGACAACGGTAGTCTGCACAGTGCCCTTGTTAAGATAAGTAGTGAATGGCCATGCAGAAGCATGCCATGACCTCAACGCATGTTCAGTCCTAACAGCTGAGAGGCACAGTGAACTGAACCCTTGTTATAAAGGGACTCTGTTCTCTACCAAACATTGACTTATTGTGTTGTTGCGTGGGCGCTGGGATCATTTGTAAACAATACCAGCCTTGATCCAGTGGCTTCGGCTCTTTTCTTTTTTCTTTCACCCCCCCCTTCTTTTCCTCTGCCTATCTGCTGTAACTCCTGTGCAGATCACCGGCCTCTAATCCATGCACTGTGATATGTAAGAGCACAGCCATGTCATTTTCTTGCCCACTGCCCTGAAAGTACCCCTTTTAAAGTGGGCGGCAGTTAGCTTCTGAAAGCTCGCCACTGCTGCCGCTGACAGTATAATCAAGACATTCACAGCTAGTAGTCGACCAAAACAAACATTTGTCATCATGTGTGGCCTGATGACGTGCCTGTGCATACATGAACTCATGCATGTGTGAAAAATTATCATTCCAGCACTGTGGGTGCAGCAGGCTCTTGTGGGTTTTCTTTCTGCCACTGCTATTCAAAAGGCTTTCCATTGTGGGCTGGCAGTGCTAATTGCAGATGGAGTGGTCTTGGCCAAATATTTAGTGACAGTTTTGAAAGGTTGAAAGATGTGGGGGGGGGTTGTTTTTCCTCATGCCTTGTGTGAGTGCTTAATGAAAGGTCCCTTGGCTTTATCATTCAGCTGTTAGTCGAGCCCCCCCCCCCCCCCCCCCCACCATCAATACTGCCCCATCCTTCCAACTCACCCCTCCCCCAAGCCGACTTCTTTCAGTGCTCTTCCAGAGAGAAAGAGTATATCCTCCGTCAGGATAGGAATAGAGTAACGTTATAAATAAAGCCAGAGGGAGGCAATAGATAGAAGAGGAGAGACCCAGCCGGAGCCGTGTTGGTGGGAGGGACTGTGCATGAGTGGTGAGGGAGGAAGGAAGAGAGGGAGGGTGGGGGTGGGGGGGGGTGGGGGGGGTGGGGGGTGGTGTCTTATGCCGCGCAAGAGCTGTGCAACTTCTTGGCAGCATTTCAGAAACGAGCCTCAGAAGCTTGGCGAGCCAGGCAGACATATTGAGACAAGGATGGTTGCTGCGTCGCACAAAACCTAGCTCTTTACAGGATGGTTGGGAGGCACCTCTCCACAGGTATTTCACTACTATGTATCACCTCTCCCCTTCTTTGCCGCTTGGGTTCCCTGTTTTCCTCTATCTGCTGCTCCATCTGCGTTGTTTTGGTGGCTTGTTTTTACACACTGTGGATAAGCAGTGAGCCCTTTCGATTGTTAAAGCGACAGTGCATCGCAGGCATGCAGGGCTGAGATATTCTGATTTGTGTGTATTATTTTAAGTGAGACGTGCATGCTTTTACAGCAGGAGCTGCAGACGGCAGCTCAGAGCCTTTTTGGCTGTAGTTCAGGACTGAGAAAATGGCGGTCCTGCACTCCTCAGCGGAGTGACGCTACAGAACGACAGCACTGTGTGTATCAGAAACACAGTGCCCTCTTTCCCCTCCCGTACTTTCTCACTGCCTCTGCTCTCTCCTTTTAGTTGCAAGCAGTGAACTCAGCTTTAAAGCAGGGGGTGGTGCACAAATGCTGTCACTTCCCAAATGCAATTGTGAAAGTGTGTTTGCAAACAAACTACGCATGCATGTGATGGAACATGTAAACAACAAGCTACTGCAACACTCGAGGCAGCAGGAAATAGGCAATCCGTTAGCAGCAGGTTGATCAGTGCAGCATTCATGATCTGCAAGTGGGCTATATTTTTAATCAACATGATCAATATATTGAACTAGCTGAACTCCATGGGGATATATATGAGATAAGCCAGAGCATTACTTTTAGGAGATGTGCAGGTAGACAGAGGCACACGTTTGGTTTGGAATCAGGTTTTCCAGGCTTGTTCAGAGTGTTTGTGCTTCACATTAAGAAGAGGTCATGACTGCAATGTCTAGGGGATCAGAAGTCGAAGATGACTCAGTTGCATTGGCCTCGAACATGGATTATATCCTTTTAATGTGGTGCACAGATATGACTCAGTACTTAGCTATGAGGGCTTTATCCTCAAATTGGTGAATAAATATTAAAAGCAGATTTATTTTATTTATTTTAGCGGACCAAAAGAATCTGGTACAGCAAATACAATTTTGAAGCAAAAAGCAAGTCATCCATAGTTACATTGTATATTCTCTTTCCTGATCGCAGTTAGGTCAAGGAAAGTCTTGTTTATGTCTTCAGTCATGGTGCATTTGGATGCATTTGAATTAAAATGTGTGTGAACCATGAAAATGTTAAGTGCTAGAAGTCTATAAATGTTGCTTTTTTAAAATAATTGAAGATATCTCTGATATTGCATTGCTCATCTCCACGCTATGGGTGCTCTTTTGTGTGGGCGGTATTTATTTTCATTAATAAAGCATTTTGTTTTGTCTATGTACGTAGACACCTTAAATGTTTCCTTGGTATTTTAACCTTAGGTAGAATGTGTAGGAGTGATGAAATACATGATTTAGATGTCTTTTGTCATTTTTCAGCTTATGCTCATGTCATGTTGTTTCTCTTTTCTCTCACACAGAACTGCCCCCACAAAGTGGCACGGGAGCCCAGCATGATAATCCCCTTTGGGGACACCTGCCAGCCAACAGGATTGCCACAAGTGCTGCATCTTCCACCAATCTCAGTAGCTGGGATCAACTGATCATTGACCAGAAGGACACAGAGGCTTGGCCTTCTATTACCCTCAGCCAGAGCCAGGCCCCTCCAGGAGGATGCCCTTTGGACACTGATCCTGGTCGCCTGACCAGCAGCAGCAGTAGTACTAGTAGTAGTTGTAGTACAGTGATTATGGCCACAGGGGCTAATAGCCAGGCTGGCCACTTCCCTGCCAACCAACTTAGCAGCAAGGCCAACAGTGGGCCAAGCCCTGCCAATCATACTGGAACCAGCATGCTCTCTAGCCAGGTTGCAGCCAATCGCAGCTGGGGCTCTGGGGCTGGACCCTCCCATTGCCCTCCTCAGTCTTCAGTGGGGAGTGAAGGGAAGAGTGACAGCTCAGTAGGAGGAGGAGGCAGCAGGGGCTGGGGCTCTTCTTCATCATCTTCCACCAACAACTTTAACTTGAACCTAAACCCTAATGCCAACCCTTCAGCCTGGCCAATGCTGGGACATGATGGGGGTGGCACAGGGGGAGGCAGCTCAGGGGGAGCCAACAACATTTCAACTCCTCAACCTACACCCAACCTCTGTAATCCATCTGGCCCCCCACCAACCCAGACCAGCACCTGTACTGGAGCCAACACTAACAGCAACTCTTCTGTGATTGGCAGCGCCTGGGGTAGCATGATGACCTCTGATACATCAGAGCCACACCCCTCCCCGTCCACAAATGTGTCTTTCAGTTCAGAACCTCAGAACCTTAAAACTGATGGACCAAATCACACTAATAAACAGGAACCCCCCAGCCCCATCCGCAATTTGCCTGGCTGGGGTAGTGCACCTGTAGGCTTAGGTTCCATGGGCCAGCCCCCATCAGGGGGCCCACAGGTCAATGGAGAAGATGGTAGCTCAGTATGGGGTAACAGTGGCGACTCAAAGGCACCTTCATCAAAGGAGGCACCTGGCTGGGACTCAGGCTGGGGCCATGGAGGAAGTGGAGCAGGAAACTCTGGAGGCTGGGGTGACCAGTCTGGTAGAGGTTGGGGAAAGCAGCACACTGAAGAGACACAGGGGGGCTGGGATGCCCCTAGCTCTCCTCCCCAGGATGCACAGGGTAGTCCCTGGAACAGAGCTGTGAGCACAGCTGCTGCCAGTGAAGGTAGCAGTGACAGCATGGAAGGACATCCCCGGCAAAGAGACCTTTCAGCCAGAGATAATCCAGCTCCTCTGCTGCCTGCCCAGGATCTGGACCCCAGGGTTTTGTGTAACACTGGCTGGGGACAGACCCCTGTTCGTCAGCATACCTCTTGGGACATGGAAAATGCTAAACGCAAGAATGAAAGCTCTGATTCATGGGGCTCTGGCCCAACCACCCCAAGCACCCCAAGTGACACCCAAGGACCCTCCAACACTAACATGGGCTCCTCACAGAGGACTGACCCTGGGGGCAAAAATGATGTGCCTGCTTCTCAGGGAGCTTCAGGTTGGGGTGGAGGCATGTCTGCTTCCAACCAGCCTAGCTCTGGTTGGGGAGAGCAACCCAACAACATTAAACCCCAAAGTGGCCCCAGTGGCTGGGGGAATCCTCCACCAACAGGCCCCTCTACCAGTATACCCAAGAATGGGGGACAGTCCTGGGGAGAGGAAAAGTCTACTGGATGGGATGAACCTCAAATCAAGACACCATCCCAGGGCTGGAGAGATCAGCCAAAAGCATCTCACAGCTGGGGTAGCAGTGGAGGGAGCAATAATTCAGGGGACTGGAGAGAGGCAGAAGAGAGCAAAAAGAGTTCCACCAACCCTGGGTGGGAAGGGGAAACAGGAGGCTTGAAGGAGAATCCTCGAGGTTGGGGAATGCCTTCTACAGGACCTGGGATGTCTGGACCTGGAGGGAATGGGGGATGGGGTGAGTCTGTCTGCCAGCGCCCCAATGGCCCTCCCCAAGGCTGGGGGAGCAAGCCTCAGGATGGGCCCAGTGGAAGCAGTGGAGGAGGGAGCATGGGCTCCTGGAGCGGCCCAGGCCCAGTAAAGCCGAGCAGTGGCTGGACTGGCAACAAGCAGGAATCCTCAGCAGAGCCCACAGGCTGGGAGGAGCCCTCTCCACCTTCAATCAGACGTAAGATGGAGATAGATGATGGGACATCAGCTTGGGGGGACCCTGGTACCTACAGCAAAGCAGTCAACTTGTGGGACAGGAACAATCCAGGTGTTTCCCAGGCCAAAGTCCCCACTGGAGGCAATAACCCCCCTGGCTCCAATAACAACCACCCTCCTTCTCACAATCACAATTATCATGGGCCGCCTGCACCTTTACAGAACCACACCCCCAACTCCCAAAACCCAGGGCCCACCAGTGGACCCATGGATCCTGTTGCCCAACATCAGTCTGGGCCATCTCACAATCGGGGTCCCCTGATAGCTCAAGGTAAGACAACCCTAGCCTCTAATTTCTGCAGTGTTTTTGTTGTATAGTTTTTAGCAGATTTATTGACCTAAACACATTTTTAAATTGTAAGCATTCAGATATAAATGGGGTTTTGTTTCCAATTTGAAATTTAAGTTAAATAATTTTCCTAATTTCTGTGTGTTTTATTGTTCAAAGCAAAGGTGTCAAACATAAAAGCTGGTTGGTTATTGGGAACAGTCCTTTGTTACGCTCCAATCTGTTGATCCACTTAAAGGTCAAACTTGTCCTAGTTTGTCCTCCTTGGATTTACATCTAATTCACTATCCAAATGAGCTAAGCAGCCCCGCCCTGTCTTTCCATGAGGCTCCTCAGATTTCACAACACTGGACCCTTCTGTGCGGGTAACCCTGGCAACCTCTCATGGGTACTCAAGGGAAGCACAAGAATGCTGTTTACAAAGTGCCTCGTGAAAATAGCGATTCACCACAAACTGTTTGAGAAGGATAGGAAGTGTGTGATTATATGGGAGCCACCATCTGTCAGTCGTGGAAGGGAGGAGGTGGAGCAAGCCCTTAGGAACTGTTAGGGGGCAGGCGCCCCCTGCTGTCCCTCACTTGACCCTGCACAGTGTCACCACATTGGATTCCCTTGCTTTTCAATAAAACCTGGTGGCTTTCCCTTTAGCTGGCATAAAAAAAACATATTGTTCTTAACCAAGCATAAAAAGTGCTGAAAAAATGATGAAGTTTGTTTAACCTTGTGTGCTATATTTAGACCACTGATGCACTTGTTTGGCCACTTATTCTAGACGATTGATTGTGCTGTCATTTTTGAGCGGCCTGCATGATCTGACCTCCTCCTGGAGAGAGAGCTAAGCTGAGCCTGGCACTGCCCCTGGCCCACAGACAGCACCATGTCTCTGGTGCCAAGAGGGACCAGGCTTTGCCAAATCTTAAACGGGCATCTTCTCTGTGTGTCAACCATCCTGCAAAGCAAGCCCAGATTTCTGCACGAGTGGCACTTCACACTCCTAAAGAGAAGGATTAACGGGGTGATGATGTGTCAGAGGCTCAGAAAGATTGAAAGCTCAGTTTATCAACAAATATTAACCAAAATAAAAAAGGCTTTAGTAAGGATTTGTTAAGGTCTGTGGCTTTAATTCAGAGCAATATAAGGTATACAATTGTTAAGATTTTTTTAAATAAATTATCAATCAATTTAAACTCATGAAAGTTGAATTACAAAAAAAGAGAATACTCCTCTTTTTAAAGGGAAACGTTTTTACATTAAGTCAGGATGATTCTGACTTTAATCAAGAGAGAGCATCAATGAAGCATGAGATCATGCAACGCAAGCTGGCACAAACATTTTGCTTATTGTGGAACAAATTCAGTAAATTAAATAATCCAGGGAAAGTCTCTGATATTTGTAAACTGGATTTGTAAACTGGATAGCAGAAGACTGACAGCTGTACTACTCTGACCCTCAGTTGTTTCAGACAATGCCACGTTGAAAATTTGCCTTATTTGTTTCTGGCCTTGATAGTTTTAGTGAGCTCATTATTTTAAATTTGTAGTATCTCTTTGCTATGCTATGAAAAAGCTTAACTGAGACTGAATGCTGGATGAAAGTTTTTTTTTTTTAAGTGGAATAATTATTTCTTGTGTCATCCAGGTTGGGGAGAGATATCCAGCTCCCACAGTAAATCAGAGAACTCGTGGGGGGAAGCTGCACCCGCTCCAGTCAGCTTGGACAACGGGACGTCTTCCTGGGGCAAGCCTATAGGCACCTGTGGAGGTTGGGCAGACAACAACCCTGACGGCTATGGCCGGGGCAACCAGACGATGCCACCTGCGTCTTGCAAACCTGGTAAAAAGCCTAATTTCAGGATTTCTACCAACAATTTGTAACTTTGAGGAAAAATAAAAATATCTTGTGTATTCCGCATCGCTAAAAAAAAAGTTCAACAATTGTGCCTTGATGTTTCAAGGACATCTAAATGATACCCGGGAAGCAAGAGCATTGTGAATTAAAACCAGCAACCCATGCTGCCCCCTAGTGGCCCTCTGATATTTTTGTATAAACAAAAAGAGAAACTGAAAAGTTTTGAGGATTATCAAATTGAGCCTTCTGTTGTTAGCATAAACTATTTTTAAGAGATAGTTCTAACTTTTCTCGATGACTTTACATCAAGACTCACATTGCAGAGTTATCACTCAGTGTTTACACACTTAACATTTTCTTTTCATACTTCTCTTGTGTTGTGTTTTCCAGCACCCAAACCTATGCAAGATGGATGGGGAGGTGGAGGTGAAGAGCTGAACCTGTCGGGGGGTCAGTGGGACGCTGAGGAGGGAGACATGTGGAACAACACTGCCTCCCAGGAAAGCAACTCCTCCTGCAACTCTTGGGGCAATGCATCCAAAAAAGCCCCACAGAAGGTGCTGACCAAAGTAGATTTCCTGTAAAAACAATCTGTTACAACATGTTTACAGTCAGATATTAAGTTTCTTTTCTTCTCCCGCTCAGGTGAAAGTCCCAGTGAAGCAAGAAGATGCCTGGATCATGAATCGTCTCATCAAACAGCTGACAGATATGGGCTTCCCTGTGAGTCTACTGTCTCTTCTTTCTCCTGTTTCTTACGTTTCCTCCCTTCAATAAGGAGATTTACTTTAACACAAAATGAAGCAATATTTATTTGCTTCATGTATTTTGTCCATGTAATGCTTTGTGGTATAAATCAGTGTATTTGGTTGTATATTAATGAGATATAGATGCTTACCTGTTCAATGCTTACTGTTGGTCAGACAAACAAGATATTTGAAGATTTCACCATCAGCTCCTAAATAACTAAAAAATGCAGCATATCCCACAAGTTTTAAAAAACATAGACTTTTAAGACTCCACAAAGCAGTCTGATTCAGTTAAGTACGGTACACATTTACTGGCATTTCACTGTCAAAACTTAAAAATGGTGCCAAAATACCCAATCTGTACTGTCCTGCTTTTTTGCTATTCTTCTATTGGGTTGCCCAACGTACCAATCTGACCCTAGAGGGTGGAGCTAAACACCCTGCCGTCCACTGATTGGTCGAAAGAATTGCCACTTCCCGTGCCACAGGGGTAATAAAGGAGGGACAAACACAAAACATGCCATGTTTAAATATCCACTGGATTATAAGAGAGTAACTTAAAAGCTGGTTTTGTTTTTTGCCAATGTCATCCTGCTATGATGTCGTGCTATAACGTAGCTCATGCAGATCTGGTTTACACTCCACAAGAGTACAGCTGGCTGTGGAAACACAAGCTAGATCAGGATTAACCATACTGAACTGTACTTAACCAAACCCGACCGCTTGGTAGAAACGGGCCTTTAATAAGAAACATTGAAAAGTGAGAAGTTATGTTCACTTACAGCCGTGATTTTAATCATTTAAGACAAAGTTGAAGCCCAGTTTTAAGACCAGTGATCTACTTCTTCTTATCAGACCTGTAACATAGTTCCTAACCTGCTCTTTGGCCTGATTTGTTTTTGACCTTTCTGATTCTTTCCTCTCATACCTCCAGAGGGACCCGGCAGAGGAGGCTCTGAAGAGCAACAACATGAACCTAGACCAGGCCATGAGCGCTCTGCTGGAGAAGAAGACAGAGCTAGACAAGCGGGGGATGGGGATGACCGGTCACGACTACAACAACGGGCTCATCAACAAGCCCATGAGCTGCCCACGGCCTCCGCTTCTTTCCAAAGACCCCTCAGCAGACTCCCGCTTGCCCTACATGGATAAGGTCATTCAATAGTACACACCATGAAGAGAACAACCTCTTGTTATGGTGGAAAGTTTTTGTGTGTGCTTGCCTGAAATAGAGGTTGATTTTTCTCTTGTGACTCGTCCAGCAGATGCAGAGTGGAATGTTTGGTGGAGCAGGTGGAGCAGCACAAGCCCGGGCCATGCAGCAGCCTCAGCCGCCTCCTCAGCCACCAGTGCCGCCTCTCAGTTCCTCTCAGCCTAGTCTACGTGCTCAAGTGCCTCAGTTTCTCTCCCCTCAGGTACACACACACACACACACACACACACACACACACACACACACACACACACACACACACACACACACACACACACACACACACACACACACACACACACACACACACACACACACACAGCAGGCCTCATCACTACACTGACACATCTCTAAGAAAATATAAATGTATGCATGACAGATATTAAGCATTCAGATAACAGCGTCAATAAACATCTCCACTTAGAATTTCTCATTTATTATGCATCGACTCCGACCTATTTGGACTGATAGAAATGTACGTATCGGTAAAGAGGCAGATTATTTCCACTTCTTAGAACTTAATATTTCAAGGTGCTTTGGGACTTTTTTCTCCAAATGAAGAGATTATGCACCAAACACCAATACATTCCCCCTTTTATACATTTGAATGTGTTTTTAATGTGTTGATATTTTACCCACAGGTTCAAGCACAGCTCTTACAGTTTGCAGCAAAAAACATTGGTCTGAATCCTGCACTTTTAACCTCACCAATAAACCCTCAACATATGACCCTTCTGAATCAACTTTACCAGCTGCAACTGGTGAGTGTCATCCAGCTCCTCTGCGTTAAGTTTGAACAGATACCTTAAAAACCTCCATGAGAGCGCACATGACAAATATCTCAGACCCTAAACCTACAAAGTCAAAATGCACGATCAGTTTAATTTGATCTGCAGATTCTACTTCAATGTTTGTAAACCATTTTACTAAGTTGTGTTTTCATATTCATGAAGCTGAAGACCAAATGCATTAGCAGCTTTTTTAAATTAGAGTTAATTTGGACTGTACTGTTTGCCCTTTAAAATTCTTACAATTTTTCAAACAGTGTTTTTTTAATACTGTAGTTAAAACTGAATTACAGCCCTGATGATGTTTTTATCCTTGATCCACAGGCATACCAGCGTTTACAAATTCAGCAGCAGATGTTGCAGGCGCAACGCAACGTTTCCGGCCCCATTCGACAACAAGAGCAGCAAGTGAGTTTCCCTCGTAGCCTTCTCAAATAGTCATGATGCACTGTGATCACAAAACAACACTGTCTAACGTAAATCTAAATATATGTAACATTATCGTTACTAAATGTTTCTTTTGTGATGTTGTTTCAGGTTGCACGTACAATCAATAACATGCAGCAGCAGATCCAACAACACCAGCGTCAGCTGGCCCAGGCCCTGCTGATGAAGCAGCAACAACAGCAGCCGCCCCCCTCCCACTCTGGCCTTCACCCTGGCGGGTCTAAATCCTCCCTGGATTCATTTCCAGGTCACCCCCAGGCTCCAGGCCTCTCTGACCTGCAGACCAAAGAGCCGCAGTCATCTCCAAACACCTACAGCCCCTACTCTCTCTGTGAGTGCCACTGACGTCTCTCTGCTGGGTGCACGGATAACGCTGAGCAGTGTACTAACATATATCTCTCTCTCTCACTCTCTCTTTCTCCCTCTCTCTCTCCTCTCTCTCTCCTTCTCTCTCTCTCTCTCTCTCACTCTCTCTCTCTCTCTCTCTCACTCTCTCTCACTCTCTCTCCCTCTCTCTCTCACTCTCTCTCTCTCACTCTCTCTCTCTCACTCTCTCTGTCTCTCTCACTCTCTCTCTCCCTCTCTCTCTCTCTCTCTCTCCCTCTCCCTCTCTCTCTCTCTCTTTCTCTCTCTCTCTCTCTCTCCACAGCTGGACTGAATCAAAACATGAATGTAAACTGCATGGAGGTGGGGGGTCTGTCGATGAAGGAACCCCCCCAGCCTCAATCGCGTCTGTCGCAGTGGACGCATCCAAACTCAATCGAGAGCCTCTCTGGAAGCTCCTCTCCTCTAGAGTCCAACCTCGGCAAACATGGTGAGAAACACAAGTGCATGCTGGGTAATTAGCAAAGAGTCACCACCACAGGAAGCTCTTTCTGATAAAGAGCTGATAAAATTTCTTTAACAAAGTTCTTTTTCATATATATTTTACTCAGGTGCCAACCTGGGGCCCCCTGGCAAGCCTCATCAGCTGGAGGACTCTTACAGCCCCTACAACCTGATGTCCAGCTCAGAGTCTCCTACAAGCCCCCTGGTCTCCCAAGACAACTGGGGCCAGAGCAAGAGCAGCAGTGACAAGATGGCCAACGGGACCAATATCAACTGGCCACCAGGTTAGGAGGTCTCAGCAGACTCACTTAAATGATCGACATCGCTGCCAACCTGTTTGGCAGCTCCTTGTGAAATAAAAACACACTCTCAGATTTGATCCTCCAACTATGTGAACGACACAAAATTAGGGAGAGATTGGCAATTCAAAAACAAAGGAAAGATTTATCTGGGGCATTAGAGAAACTGCACTGAAGGTCAATTGCTCAGTACTTAGATTGCTCCCTCTATAAAGAGTTGTAAAATATCATTGTTATTCCAGAGTTTTGCCCCGGTGTGCCCTGGAAGGGTCTCCAGAATATCGACCCTGAGAACGACCCCAACATGACACCTGGCAGCGTCCCCAGCGGGCCCACCATCAACACCAACATCCAAGATGTCAACCGCTACCTGCTACGGGACAGAAGTGGAGGTGAGAGCAGTGTAGACTCAGTGTCTCAGTCACTACATGTAAAAAAATAAATAAACAACAGGGAACCCAAGCAGACGTTTTTGAACTTATGGAACTCTGTCTCCTCCATAACTTAAATCTTAAATATCAAGCTGCTGCTTCTTCCACTCTTCATTTTCTTACTTTAAACCTCATCTATAATCACCGTCTTTGTTTGAACTATTTTCTTACTTCCATCATGTTTGTGCACTTTTCCTTTACTCCATTTCTTCTTCTTCTATTTTTTCCTTATTTGTTTGTGTCTGTCTTTCTGTTTGTGTTGATGGTATCGGCTCAGGCTCTTCTCCCACTTCATCTCAGAACGAGGCTCTGCCTCCCTCCTCTGATTGGCCAGTCAGTGCCTACACTAGCTCGTTCAGTCTGTCGTCCCCGGAGATGGACGATGCAGGTACATGGTTTGAATCACTGCAAATCAACTTTATCCTCTCCCTCCTGTTAACATAACAACCAGAATGTCAGCCTCTCATTGGACAGCCTGATCTCTCCCGTCCTTTAAAGACCCCCCCCCCCCCCCCCCCCCGATAAAATATGACCCTCCTTTGAGACCTCTCACTTTAAACCTTGCCTCTCATGCAGTGCATCTTTCCCCTGATGTGGTGTTAGTGTTTTTATTTGTGTGGCATGGTAAATGTAGTTTTCTGAGCGGATATGAAAGATCATTTTAACTCTTTGCTGTCTGAGCAGCTCTTTCTACGTTCTGCAGACAAACCTTTTCTGATTGTTTTTTGCTGTTCAGGTAAACTCCCAGAGATGAAATCGACATGGTCTCCAGGCCCCATCTCTCACAGCCAGGCCCCTCTGTCCCACGAGCTGTGGAAAGTCCCCCAGAGCCACAGGGGCAGTAACGTGGCACCCTCCCGACCCCCGCCCGGTCTCACCAACACCAAGCCTTCAACCTGGGGGGGCAACTCGCTGGGTTTGGCTCAAGGCTGGAGCAGCTCTTACACCTCAGGTAGTCTTTCTAGAGAAACATTTAGGGAGGCAGACGGCAAAGTGTTTTAAGTTTCCTTCTGCGATGTGTGACTTTGATATGAAAACAAAAACTGTTCAAGAAAGACGAGCAAATATTACAGGGTCACTGGAACCAATAATTGTTTGAAGCAAATATGTTGCTGTTTTGATTTTCAAATCCCAGTTAAACTCTTTTACATCCTTTTCTTATATTATCACAAGAAAAACCTTCCAACTCCGAGAAGAGCACAATTATTTAATTTAACAGCCTAGTCTGTATTACAGAACATTTTATTCTAGTCTTATTTAGTCGTCAATAAATAGATTTCACATTCTTTCAGAGATTTTAGCTGCAAAGATTTGTGAAGGCAAATGAAAAATGAGTTAATCCTCTTACCGCTTAAATAATCAAGACAAACTAAAGAAAGACGCACAGCTGCAGACAATTGTTATTCTGTTGTGAAACCAGTTATCTTAAGGTCGTTATGGAGCGTGTTGATGATGTGTACAGTTTGTAGTCGGGGTGTACTCGAAGAGAAACGCTTTGATGTGGTGTACAGCCACACAGGCCCGTCTTGAAGGAGGAATAGACGAGATGACAAACAAATGTCTTGTTGTGGTTGGAACACTGTCAACTGTCACTGGGTGGTGGTTCTCTGCAGGGCACAAATCAACACCACCCGTTTAGTGGAAGTAACTGATTTTGGTTTCAGATGAACAATCGACTTCCTGGTAACAAACATTCTGCTGTGTTTGTGTTTCTGTGTTTCATGCAGCAGGCACCACGTGGAGCACAGACACCTCCAACAGGACCAGCAGCTGGCTGGTTCTGAGGAACCTCACCCCACAGGTAACCCGCTACAGTCCAATATTTTCTATTGAGCCCTACTTGCACAGGATTACTATAACCCCTCAATATTGGTGCTTGGGGCAGCATATTTGTACAGGACAAGTGAAGTCTTTGATTTACTTGAATTTACTGACATTTCTGATTGGAAACTTGGAGGAAATTACATCTCCCTGGTCTCTAGGGGGCAGGATCACACTTTATAATGTCCAGCCTGCAGGTGATTTGTTGAGAGAAGATGTCCACAAGAAAAAAGAGGAAATGTTAAAAGCTAATCGGACTGGATAACTTTTATCAAAGCACCTCTGTGTTTGCAGAAACATAGCCGGTGTTTTTCCCCGTCATTTATACTTCAAATATTACAGACATGGTCGGTTCACAGGGGATTTAAAACACAGACGTCCTGCACAATTCTTACAAATGATCAGAGGTCCCCAGGTAATGTTAATCCTGTGTAATTGGGGTTTAGCTGTCACAAGAGGAAATTGAATCTGTGTTTGACTCTTTCTGTTGTTTGTGTCTCAGATCGATGGTTCGACTCTGCGTACTCTGTGCATGCAGCACGGCCCCCTCATCACATTCCACCTCAACCTGACGCAGGGCAACGCGGTCGTGCGCTACAGCTCCAAGGACGAAGCTGCCAAGGCTCAGAAGTCCCTGCACATGTACAAGACTTCTTGAACTGAACACCTTTTTCTTTTCTTTTTTACTTTATTGATTTTAAGTTTTTTAACAATCATTTGTGCTTTTCCTCCAGGTGTGTGCTCGGAAACACCACCATCCTGGCGGAGTTTGCCGGGGAAGAGGAGGTGAACCGCTTCTTTGCACAGGGCCAGCTGATGGGCGGGACGACCAGCTGGCAGGCCACTCCAGGCTCCAATCAGTCGAGGATGGGCGGGACCGGGTCTGGAGCGTCCCATCCTATTGGTCACTCACCCCACTGGAACAACAACAACGGTGGCAGCAGCGGCAGTAGCAGCGGCCTGGGAACAGGCGGAGGAAAGGCGGGCGGTGAGTTGCTGTGGGGGGGCGTGCCACAGTACTCCAGCCTGTGGGGACCCCCGAGTGGAGAGGAGGGACGGGTGGTGGGGAGTCCAACCCCAATCAATACGCTGCTGCCTGGGGACCTGCTCAGCGGAGAGTCCATGTAGGAACAAACCACCAATAGGAGCGAAAAACTTTGCAAATCATTGTGGAGATAATCAGTGTGGGTGTGACGGTGGAAAGGAGCGACGCGAGGAGGGACGAGGCTTCACCCTCGCTGCTCATCCTCGCCCACCTCCTCGACTCCTTTTTTTTTTTTTTGTCAACATTTCATTTGCAGTTCGTTCTGTGAATCTCAGTGAGAGATTTAGCTCACAGTGTTTGGCTCTCACTCGTGGAGACACAGGAAAAAAAGTCTTTCACTCAACAAAGAAAAGAGAACTTTTTACAGACGTGAACTTTGGAGAACTCGCTGTGTGAAACTTGTACTTAAGTCAAACTGACACGACGATGAGCTGCCATCCTGAAACTTGCGTAATCCCTCTCTGCCTTTTGAGGCAATCATACTGCACCTCAGAGACCCATTAAAAGGCATCATTCCCAAAGTTAAAAAAAAAAAAAACCTTCAATCAGAGTGGTTGTCGAAACTTTCAGCTGGTCCAGACTCAACATTTGTTTCTCTCAGCACTAATATTAGCCTTAACCTCTCTCCTGCCCTGCTGTCCTCACTCACTCTGTACTTGGTGAAGAAGCATACGGACACTTGCACACCCTTATTTCTGAGCCAGTGAAACCTGAGTGGAGATTACATGCTGCTGCGGATTTACATAAACAAACCACAGCTCATATTTTCAGTGCATTTTTGCAAGCAGATTAAGTTCCCCCACAACACGCTCAAAGGGAATGATGCAACTCTGTGTCCAAGCCATTTGATTTTTGTAGTGGTTTTTAGTGTTTTTACGTTTTCTTCTTAAACCATTGCGAGCAAAGCTAAAAAAAAAAATGTGTCTGTCAATCTTACCTGGTGGGGTGAGAGTTTTTGGGGGTTTGTCGCGTGAACATTTTAAAGACGGGATGGATGACAAAAAAAATGAACCACTGCTATTACTACGGAACTGTAAAAGACAAATAACTTCAATGCACCTCACCTCGTCTGCGGGACGCTCGCAGTTTTGGTCTCAGTCTCGGACCCTGTCTCTGATGTTGTGGAAAACCTCAAAATGTTTCCCACCAGTGTTGTCAAACACCCCCCCCCCCCCCCCCCCTCCCCTCCCCCCGATTCTCTCTTCCACTCCACCTGCAAAAAAACAAGTGACGTGCAATATAAGCCACAGACTCTACCGTCCAAGAAAACTTACCATAACCTCTCTCAAGCGGAGAGGAGACTATAAGGAATGACTGAACTGCAAAAGCTCTATCTGCCCTGCGCCCACCCCTACCCCCCCTTCCACCCTTAAAACTGCCACTACCACCCTTCATCTCCCCCCTCCCCGAAAGTGTGTGAGCTCAGGAGAGTAGCGAGCTGGACTTCAACCCCCATCTGTCCAAAATACAAGGACGTACCCACAAAGCACTTCTTCAGCCAGCCTACTCTCCACACTTATGCCAGTGACTAGTTTCGGGGGAGACAGGGGGGACGGATGTGTGTGTGTGTGTGTGTGTGTGTGTGTGTGTGTGTGTGTGTGAGTTTGTGTGCTTGGGGAGAAGGCATCAAACCAAAATGAAAGGAACCTGTTTTCCCTTCTTTTTACCCAGAAGACCAGATGACCTTTATTTTTCTTTCTTTTTGCCCAAATACGTAGAGGAGTATGAAGCAAAGGTTTGTGAACAGGTGGTCTATCATAGCACTTAGCGAGAGCGCCGCAGCTCGTTTGACCCTTAATGCCAACGACTAGAAGAAAGGAGAAGCAACACTGGCAAATAAAAAAACTGACAAAGACAAAAAAAGCAATCTGCTTAGTGGCTTCTCTATATACTTATTTTTTAACTTAACATGGATGTGAAGATGTGTTTTTTTTTTGTCCTTCTTCCCTCAAGTTGGTGGGACCAGGAAGGATGTCAAACATGGTAGCAAAGTGAAGGGAAATACAAAGATTGAACTTCTTTACAAACTGATGATGGGTGCAGCAGTGAGAAGCACCCGTCCTCACCCTCTTTATCAGAGTAAAAATCACTGTTACATTGCATACTTTGAAATCTTTAGCCTTTGGTTTCTGGAAACACTCGAACGTGTTTGTGTGTTACTGGGTCCAGCAGGGAGGATCGCCATCTTTTTTTTCGTCCTTTATTTTTTTTGTCTTCTTTCTTTTTGGAGGCCCTGCCAACCTGTGTGAAAGTGTGGCCACTGAGTGCCTGCCTGCTGCAGAGCGAGGTGCTCTGCAGCAGCCCTCACCCCATCCTCCTGCTCACTCGCTCGCTCGCCCGACACCGCCTCCCTGCGGATCCCCCATACAAGACTGGCTTCTCTCCTTTTTCCTCCCCTCCCCCCTTTGGCCTCCAAGCCAAGAGCAGCTCTATCAGAACTGGCCCACCTGTATTTAAGTTACTACTACTACTGCTGCGCCAGAGTCTGTCCTCAGCAACCTCCAACTCCACTCTCTCTGTCTCTCCTGCAAGGATCACTTTAGCCAGAGATGGAGGCATTTCATGTGTTTTGTGTTTTTCTTTTTTTTTTGGTTTTACTTACGGAATTGCCAGTGTGCATTTTTTATTTTTGTTGTCATGAAGTTCGCTGATCTTGTTGCTGTTATCATTGACGATATAGATAATGATTGTTTTTCTGATGATGATGATTTCATGGCTTTTTGATATCAGTCGTTATGCAGTGTTCAGCTCCTCTCCTGCCCCTCCCACTACCTCCAAGGCATTGGTGTTTTTAGAGGTACGCCTCAGCTGTGCAGCAAGGTCATGCATAATAGAGAAGGCTGGCTGGGGGGGGGGGGGGGGGTCAAGTTTGAGTCATGAAAGGGGGGTTTTAAGTGAGAAACGACATGTTAGAGAACGCTTCTAGACGCAATAGTGAGCCAGCTTCCTTTTCCCCCTTCGTCTCATTACACACACATCCTTTAGTGTCGATGGGCCTCACTCACACTGGTGCTTTATGTTCAACTCTGGGAGCACTCAGTTACACTTAGTACCACCTCGACTGATAACAGCCTTCCATTTCTATGCAAAGACAAGGAGGTGTTCGTTCGCAGCCATCTAGAAAAACACAGCCATTTGCCACATCTGCCAATCTCCACTCAGCTCTCAACCTTTACGACCAGGCAGCTGCCCTTAAACCCCCCCGACACCCCCTCCCCTCTGTCTGAAGAAGTCCATTTACACGATGACACTAAAATGACCTGCTGGAGGCACTATTGGTTGGCGATCAGTTTTTTCAGTTTTGTGCCAACTGATGTACAAATATCTTCTTCCACCTCGCCATATCCTCATTAACCTTTAGCGTGACGAGACTTTAGTCTGCTTTCTTGCTGCAGGAGGCTTTAGGAGTAGAAGGGCAGGACGGATGAATGGTGCTGGTATTTAATAAACGAAGGACTGGAAAATTAGAAGCCGGCTGCAGGAGGAGGAGGAGGAGGAGGAGGGGGGGGGGGGGGGGGGGCCAGGCGGGCGGGGGTGGTCCCTGTATGTGTCTGTGCACTGTTTATGGGTCACATCGGGTACATCTCTTTAAAAACCAAAAACATCTTTTTTTTTTCTTTAAGGTTTTTTTGCAAAAACTAGAAAAAAAAAAAAAAAAAAGTCTGTTCCAGCTGTGCACTCCGAGGCTGTGACACCTGTTTTCTCTGCAAGCCGCCGCCTTCTCACCCCCTCCCCCCTCCCCCCCTGCCTGGGCTCTTCCCAGGCGGGGGGGAAGTTGTATCCAGGTGGTTCATTTATGGACCTCCAACCTGAAGGTGGTGCAGGCGGATTTATTACAACAGGTCATTTTCTGCACATCTGGCTCTGGGGTCGGTGGTCCACGCAGGGACCTGGTGTATCAGCAGAAATGGGGGGACACACCTCAAGTTTGGTACCAAGTCTTAAAACTTTTGCCCTCTTCCCGAGTCGCTCGAGACTAGCATCATTCAACAAACCAATCACTATTGCCTGTTGTTGTCTGTTTGTGTGTTTGTTCCTGAAAAACCTGCATTTACTCCACACTGGACTTGAATCAATGAACTGGCGTTGGAAGCAGGGGAGTCGAACAGCGCGGGAGGGCGGGTGACTGGGACGGAGGTCGGGTCTCAGATGTGCCCTGGATTTCTTGGCGCAGCACCAGCACTGAGAGCCCCGCCCCCCTCCCACACCTCTCCTTCCCTCCCCCCCTGCACTCTTATCTACCTGTCTAGTGTTGGAAATCAGATGCTCGCCCCCCCTTTTCTTTTTTTCTATAAAGTCGCACGGACTCAGAGGGAACTGGAGCTCAAGCAAAATCTGCGTCTCAATCATGGATCAGACCGGGGCCCTGAGTAGAGTGGAATTAGCAGATCTCCGAGGCCTGGGTTGAATATGCACATGCTAGTTCATACACAGATACAAACTAAGAGTACATAACGGCTGTATGTGTGTATACGACTAGATCTCTCTGTTTCCCCTTCAGCCCTTACAGCCTGTGTGTCCTCCTCGACATTTCCCAGAAGACAAGATCATAAACATATCAGAGTAATACAAAATAATGAAAACAAATACTTGAATCAAAAGAAGCGCCAATAATGTAATGTGAACACTTTTTGTAGTGGTTTTTTTGTCTCATTCATACACTTCAGAGATTTTTGATAGCAACGGTTCAGAGCGAATCAAAATTTAAAATACGAGTGTTGTTGAAAACAAAGGTCGATATAAAAGGCAAATTTACATCTGTCGTATTTGAGTGTTTGCACAAGGCTGCTTGAACTGTATGTCGTACGAATGATTGTTTATTTAGCGCGCGAGGTTGACGATGAAACTGTGTGAGAGCTCGTGATTACAGCGGAGGAAGATCCGCCTTGTGATTCTTTTTTCGATTCAGTATACTTAGATTTTTTTTTTCTTTGCTTGTCAAAACTATATTCTGATGTTAATTGTTACTAGCCTCTAGCGTTGCACTGAGTGTCGGCCTCACCCCTCATCCAGCTAAATGAACAACATGATACAAGTACTGAGGGGGGACGGGGACAGTTCATGTGTAAATGTTTACTCAAGGACTAAAATTAAGTGTGTTTTTAAAAATGTAATGTTTATCTACCTTAGTGGCTTTCATTGTGGAATAATCCAAGAAAGTATGGATCATAATTGAGTATTGCACCATTTTTCAGACTGTAAACCTAAAAAAATAAAACCTAAAAATGAAAAAAAAAAAATCACATATATATTTAAAAAATGCAGCAAAAAAAAGTATTTTGCAGACCTGTGGCCATAGATCGAGGTAGAAGGACTTCAACTCTCCAAAATCTGAGCAACGGAGAGCGTGAAGGACAAGACATCAGACTGAGCCTTGGCTTCTAGGGCTCACTTCAGAGGTGCCTACCTTTTTGGTTTGTTAGCTTTCGTTCTGTTCAGTTCACTCATGTTGTCGTTTTTTTTTTCTTTTCTTTTCTTTTCTGCAAGGCCACTGACAGTTTACAACAACGAGAAAAATCAGCGACACAAGAATTAAACGTATGGGAATGTTGGAAAAAGACAAAAAAAAAAAAAGGACAAATGCTTCCATTTTTAAAGAAAAAGTGCGACACAACACTTCACAGAATGAAGATCAATCGTGCTACTTTCAGAACTCTGGGATTGAACAGTGTTGTCTTGTTCTGTTTGACCTTCTTGTCGATGTTGATTTCATGGACTATCTGAAGCCTGTATGTTTTATGTTGATTATATATATTTTTCCTTTGTATAAAAAGAAATGAAAAAGATTTAAAAAAAAAAAAAAGAAAAAGAAAAAGACATAATTGCTCACTATCTTGCACACAAACGAAAAAGTGGATCTTGTCTCAGGAAGGCCAGGGTTCCAGAGTACCGACTCCACGCCATTTTAATGTACATTTTTATGATGAGTTAAAAGTTAAAAAAAAAAAAAAAAAAAAAAGGATGATTTAAAAGAAACAATTCTAAGCACTGAAAGTTATGGATTTCGGAAGAAGAGAAATTTACCTGTTTCTAAATCCGTAGCAGTTACATAATAACCAAATAATGGACTTTAAATGAAAATGGAGTGCTTTATATATAAATCTATATATTAAAACTGCTTTACATTTAAAACAAAAAAAAGGTCAATGATTTTGATTGTTAAAAAAAAAAGAACGACGGTGAATAACATGCAAAATGCTGTATGTTGGAATCTTTCTTGTGTGTTTTTCTTAATGAGGTCCCGTCCTGACTGAATCAGGAACATTGTGCATTACTCTTTCTTTCCTCTCTCTCTCTCTCTCTCTCTCTCTAGCTCTCTCTCTCATTCTCCCACAGCGGGTATTATTGTTACTATGATTATGAATAGAGGTTAAAAATCAGACTTTTGTGGAGCGTTTCCACGTCTCGGAGGATGTTTGTAAAACATGAGCTGGTTGTAAAGGATCATGAAACTATGCACAAGTGTTGGGGGGGGGTTGGAAGATGGGGATTTTATGGCCTACTTCGAAGTGGCTGGTTTATTGCAGGGGGGGGTTTAATGTGTTTTTTTGTTTTTGAGGGGGTGGAGGGGTGATTCATGTGGAGTCCCCCCACCTCCAGCTTCCTCCCCCTGATTCAGATCGACCTAGCGCTACATCGCCATGCTGTGTACTCCTAAAAACCAATGAGCGTCTCACTCTTTAGCACTGTGGGATTCTAGCCTGTCACCCTCAACGGGTTTTTATTTTCTGTTGTTAAAGGTTTTATTTCTTGGAGGTTGGGGTGGGATCGTGGGTGGGGGGAGTTCGGGTTTAGGGCTGCTTTTTTTTTTTTTTTGCCTTTTTGTTTTTCGTTTTTGAAATATTAAGTAAAATGTCTGTACTGAGATTTAATGAAAAGTCAGTGGCTTGTAATGTTTTATTTTTTTCTCTCTGTATATCTCTTTCTCCTCATAGAATGTGATTGTTCAATGACATGCACCGAAACAAATCTTTTCATGAACTATGGAGCTTCTTTCAAATATTAATAAAATAGCTTTTTTCTTGGCTGTTAAAAAACATCAGTGCCTTTTGCTCGTTTGTTTCTCTCTCTCTCTCTGACTTTGTGCTTTTGCATGTCAAATAAACCTCATGTCTGCCCCTCGTCCCACAAAGGTGAAGCCAGAATCCCCCCCACCACAGGCACTGACACATCACACACAGTCTGCACAGTAGAGATCTGCTGGTGGAGCTGTCGTTTATGACATCCTGCACCTTTCCGCTAATGAAAACACGCATTTAACGGAAGAATGAGCCACTTTTTGATCCAGTAGATGTCGCCCTTAAGCACTAGCATGAAACCACAAAAACAGCTGTTAAGCGACACCTCCACTATTCTGAAGACACACCTCCAACACCCATCCACTCGCAATCTCACGAAGGAGGTTAGATTAAACTGCGGACAAAATTGTCGTTGGTTTGAGCTGCAATCACCTGTGTCCTGCAGTGATGTGTTAGTATGCTAATGTTAGCGCTCTTTGGTTAGCTCGTAGCTTCATATTGATGTGAATTTACATGAATGACCGTGATCTAAAAACGCTTACATGAAATTCAAATAATCAATGAGTATGTTCTTCTCTCTAGTTCTTGACTAAAACAGCTTTTATAAACAAGGGGAGGAGCCGGCCATCCCGTCCATGTATACTCGACTCTGACAACAACACAGCCAGCGGGACTCAAGCTTCTCCCTCATTGTAGACAGTCATGACTCAGAGATATTTACACAGGATAGACTTGATTTAACTTTAACTTATTGATTAAACGTCAAAGATCCCTCAGGTCAGCACAGTCTACATAGAACAGATTCTTGTGTCTTGGTTTGAAGCTGACACTCACAGATATTGAAAGTTCAATGACTCTTTTATTCCTGATGTTCTATCCCAGTCATCATTCATCGTCAACTCTAATCCTGTGCACACAGCGCCGCAGGAGCCACATTTGTCATCAGAGCTGTCAATCATGGCACTATGACCTTTCATGTAGCATCAAATAGACAATTAAAACAAATTATCAATATAAAAGAACCCTTGTACATAAATCAGCTTGATAAGAAATAACTTTAATGACAGAAAGCATGCTGGAGAAAAATTAATTGACCCATTGTCCCATCTGTTATAATGGAAGAAGTGGAGCTTATGACCTGTTCTGCAGCCAGTCAGAAACTGAGCTCGCAATATTTTTGCTTCACTTCTAAGCTGCTGTCATGATGTCCATCTTTTTACACAATCTATGCTCTGAGATCTTTTTTCACCATCTCTGCGGTGAAGCTGTCACCAGAAGTGCGATGGCAGAGGCTGCCTCAGGCTCGGAGGGCGAGCTGTCTGGGGCAGGCGTAGTAGTTGTCTTGCTGTTGTCGAATGTTTGGGTTGGCGTACACGGGGAAGTTGACTTCCTCCAGGTGTGAAGGGGGGGTCAGGTTATTTTGGGCGATTCCGGCACTCTGCTGCTTCCTTGTCATTTCCTCGTATATGGGGGCTGAAGGTTGAGGTCTGTGACGAGGCCTCGCCTTCACCTGAAACACAAACAACTACTAAGAATAACTTGACAATTTAAGACTTCAAATTGTCAGGAAGTGAAGTTCAAAGTGAGCTCTTAAAACTCAGACAATCTTCAGTTTAAGTCAAATGATTTAAACTTAAGAAGCTAGTAGCAGAAGATTTCAGGCATCTTTGACTAAAGAACTTATTTTATAATCAAAATAGTTTCAGGTGACTTTTTTGATGATGTTGGTGGATGTTTAATAGAGTCATACCGCTTTGAATTTCTCCTTTCACATAAAATAATACACTTAAATTAAGCTGAAATAAATAATTTATTATTTGTTGTAATTATGAGACAGAACACAGGAATACAGGACATGAATCAGCAATATAAAGGCTTTAATAAGATAACACGTTCTGAGGCTACAGCTTGTACATTCATGAGATGATCTTTTTGGGGATTTATTTCAGATATTTCCTACTGAAGTGAAGGATTTGTCTCAGATATTGAAGCAAGTTGCCACGAAAAGCTCACTGAGACAGATGTCAGTTTGTCGGGAATCTATTCAAGGTCACATATTCTGTAAAATCCTCTTCCCATGTTTTTCTAACACTAATATGTGTCCATAGTCTGTCTACAAACCCCCCCAATGATGAGAAAAGACCATCCTCTCTGTCTTTTGCCTGCTCCACTTTTCAGAAAATGTGTGCTCAAACAGGCCGTTTGGAGATTTTCCCTTCATGACATCACAAAGGGCAGTAGCCCCTCCCCCAGGTGGGTGACACTCCCACAGCTAGGTGTTTGTTCTGCCCTCTGAGTCTGCCTTCTCACCGTAAACAATAGGACATGGAGCAAGAAAGCCTGACACCCCCAAGCCCTTCCAGAGAGGGGGCGTGGTCAGACACAGCTCATGTACATATTTAAAGGTACAGACACAGAAACAGCCTGTTCTGAGCAGGGCTGAAATAGAGGGGTTTATAGGCATGATCAAACAGTCAGAAAATAAAAATGAAAGTCACAAAAAACTCACACATTTCTCCACAGCGAGCCAGCTGAGTATGAGCAGGAGGAGTCCAACTGCTGTGAAGACGGTGAAGAGCAGAGGAGCGTAACTGGGTGAGCACTGACATGACTGCCCTGAAACACAAACACACACACAAACACACATCAGCACATGAAGACAATGTCACAGTTTACATTACTCTCAACACGTTAAGGTCTCAGTACTGAAGATGCATTTCCAAAAACAATTTAAAAATGTAGCCTTTAATCAACCTGCAAACGTCTGTAACTCTTCAGGACATTTCTTACATGATTGAGTCATAATAAAGTTAGGCCACTGCCTAATCTTTGTGGGGGCGGGGCGGGGGGCTTTCTGGAGCCCTGCTGAGTAATGGGCCCATGACGGTTAGCAAAATCATAATCCATCCCAAATTTAAACATGATAACTTTCACCAGATAAAATGAGTCCTCACATGCATGTAATGTCTTTTTTCCACACCTGCCAGTACATGTATTTATTCAGCAGACTTCACTGCCACTCCATATTTATGCAAATCAACGCCTCTAAGCAGATCTATAATGATTTACCTGTCCCTTCCACCAACAGGAAAACCTTCTGCGCTCCGCTGATGATCTGCTCAGAGCTGTTCTTCTTCTTCCTGTGGCTCTGCTCCCACATGTACAGCCCTGTATCAGCGGGCTGGAGGTGTGTTATGGTGACATTGACCTGCAGAGAGTCCAGTCCTCCACGGAGCTGCAGACGGCCCTCCAGCATCGGGTCAACCCTGAGCTCGCAGCCCTCGGCCATCGACAGCAGGGTGGTCTGACTGCGGGCGCTGCGGTGGTAAAGGTGGAGGCCCGTCAGGAGGCCGCGCTCCTGCTGAGGGGACCAGGAGAGCTGCAGGGTCTGACTCTCTGACAGATGTGTGAAGATCAGCTCTGCACGGGCTGCAGGAGGGAGAAGAGAGTTCAAGGTCTGGAGAAAATACACAGATTCTACTCACATGAGCATCATGATTTCACAGATGACAGTGTTAGTCCTCAGCTTTAGTCCAAACTGAAAGATCACAACGATTATTGGATTCGGATTTTTGATTCCCAGAAGAAGAAGCCTGTGACTTTGCTGACCTCTAAAATTGCCATAATGCAGCACCACAAAGCTCTGATTTCAAATCTCTTTACTTATCATTCATCCAATCAATCAATATGTTTTTATTTATTTGGTGCCAAATCTTAACAAAAGTTTCCTCCTGACTCTTAACAACTCTTTTTACTTTTAACTCGATTTGTTATTTTTGAGACTCAACGTTTAGCATTAGTGGCAAGAACCTCTTTTCTACAACTCATTTATCAGAAGCTTTTATCCAAAGTGACGAACATCAGAGAGTAAGAACAACACAAGCAAGGATCTCTTCCGTCAGATCAGTTTTTATTTGCTCCATGCTGTTAGGTTCTTTAAAGAGGCAGTTTGTAGTTCAAGTGAGACGTTACAGAATGTAAACAAGTCTGAGTTGTGCCCAAGGTCAAATTGTTTTTTATACTGATTTGAAATACCATATCTTGTGTGGTTTTTCTTACTTTCAGGGCCAGAGAATATGCAGAAAAATAAAGTACATCTGTAATTATTCTTATAAATATAACAAACTATAAACTGGTAGTACTTTACACTACACAGGGAAACTTAAAGTCAGAGGTTTTAAATCTTTATTGTTCTAACTGTGTGCTTCACCTTTCATGGTCAAAGGTTTTTTATTAATATCCAATACATTTATGACTGAATACAAGAACAACTACTTTTTGTTGGGTGAAGAATTTAAGTAAAATTATTTGATGAAGTAAATTCTGATCATCAGAAGTGAGTTCAGTTCAGACCACATGTTGAATATTGTATCAGCCGTCATTTCTGTGAGCATTCAGAGTATTTCTGTGTTAAAGTGCCGCCGCACAGAGCTGCTGACACAACTGTGACCTAAAACACACAACTGTGATCTGATGGAGTTTACCGCCAAGTATAAAAAAGAACTGCATGTACTGTACCTTGGAAAAAAAATAGTAAATGTGAGGACTAAAAGTTACAAAAAAGTTCAAATTAGTGGCAAGCGTTCCTGACATTCTCCTTTAGTGTAAATTTCTGTTAAAATCTTGATGTCTCACCTTCAAAGAGCTGAATGAAAATAAGAAAGCATGCAGCGGTCGTCTTCATGATGTTTTCAGTTGAACGAGCTCTAAGAGAAAAACCAAAACTCAGTCATTTTGTCCTCGTCCTGTTTCCTTCAGTCCTGTGAGAGTTGAAGCTCAGCCGTTCTACATTTATTGTTCTTCATCTCGAACAGGAAGACGACTTCAAAACAAGAACTACCGCTGTTAAGCTGTGGCTTTTGCACGCTTAGGTTGTCTAACACCTCTTAAGAAATGAAGAATATCTTGTCTGGTTATGAAATTATGAATTAAGAAAAGAAGGAGATAAGAGTGTGACTTTCATTCTGTATCACTGGAAACATCTGGTGTGTTATATCAGTCTGAAGTCTGTTTGTGGGAAGGATGACAGTCTCGTGCAGCTAACAAAGGTTCTGTTGTTGACATTCAGTGTTTAAGGAAACCTGAGAGACTGGCAGACTGATTCTGATCTCATGTGGTTTTCTGTCGTTTCCTGTAAGCATGCATGCATGAATAAAAGCTGCAGCAGCTGCTGTTACTTTATGATGCATCATTTATTTTTGGAAAGTGTAAAAGGTTTCTTTTTCTTCCTGACACTTTGTCATTTAATTTGTATTCAAACTCAGATCCTTTGGGGTACAAACAGGAAACTTTTAATAATAATATCAGACTTCTATGTGGTGCCTCAGTGTGTCTGAGAGCTGATGAGTGGATGATTGGATTCAGGTGTGCTCTGCTGCTCACATGAGTCTGATTGGCTTTAAAACACCCTCTCAGCTCAAACCTGTGTTCTGCCTCGGGGGTCAAACAGGAGCCGGTTCATGCACAGCCAGTTGTCTGTTTTCTTTGACATCCATGGAGACCTTTAATCTTTGGGTTAGCCTCCTTCTGGGATTCTTATTGTCAGAAATCGGTCTCAGTCCCTCTTCTGCCGTTCCACCTCAGATCGCAGAGAGCTCCAAACACACGGCACTGAAGTCTCCGTCTGAGGAACCGCACCGGGTGCACACGGTTAGGGTGAGCTGCTATCCGGACTCTCTGGAGATCGTCATTGACGCGGACATGTTTGGAGTTGGCGCTCCTGTGAACAGTGCAGACATTCGCCTGGGAGTGGAGCAGGATGGATACTGCACGGCTGCAGCATCTTCAGGAAACGAGTACAGCATCCTTGTTGGACTCCTGGAGTGCGGAACCAAACACTGGGTAACACTTGAACACACTTCAAACATTTGATGTCACCTTAAATCTCTTCTCCTAAACATTTGCACTCTCCACAGATGACTGAGGACTCTCTGGTCTACACAAACCTCCTCATATACTCTCCTGAGGTGTCTCCTGATGGGCTCATTCGAATGGAAGAGGCTGTGATTCCAATCGAGTGTCACTATGGAAGGTCTGCCTGCCTTTTTTAATCTATTTAAAAAGTTCCATTTTCAGTTCTGTGGTTTTAAAACTGCTTGTTTCCTCCTTTTTTTAGGAAGTACAGTTTGTCCAGTTCATCTATCAAACCCACCTGGATCCCCTACACGTCCACTCAGGCTGCTGTGGAAACTCTGCAGTTTGACCTGAGAATAATGACAAGTGGGTTTAACCCTTTGTTTTTGTTTTGTTTTTTAACAGTGCTTTCTCTTGTTCCGATCTTGTTTGTATTTCTGTGCAGGTGACTGGATGTATGAGAGAAGCTCTAATGTCTTTCACCTCGGGATGCCTATCAGTATCGAGGCCTCGGTCAGAGTGGGACATCACATGGGGCTCAGAGTGTTTGTGAGCAGCTGTGTGGCCACTCTTCACCCCGACATCAACTCTGCGCCCAGATACGTCTTCTTAGAGAACGGGTGAGTGACGCTGCAGCTTGATGAAGTAACTTGAGAGTGAGGTTTAATTTAAGTTTTTGCACAAAGTCTGTTTTGGGCTGTAGAGGGTGCTGTGTTGAAGGTGACATAATGCCTTGAGTGACTAAAGTTAAAAAAAAATTAGAAGAATGTTCAATGAAATCAGATCTTTGTGTCCTGCTCCTTGACCTGTTGCATTGTGGGTAAATGAGACCCTGGTGTAAGTGTTACATATGCCAGTTTCTTCTGCATAGACTTGCATAAATTGTGCATTCCTCTTGGACTGTATCACTAAATCCTTCATTAACTGTTTAGAGTGTATACTGTGTTTAACTTCCTGTCCTGGCTCTCCTCACAGGTGTTTGCTTGACTCTCAGCTTCCAGGTTCAAGGTCTCACTTCTTACCCCGGACTCAGGATGATAAGCTCCGCCTGCTCATTGATGCCTTCAGGTTTCATAATGACGACAGAGGAGAGGTGCGCTCTGACTCGACTTTAACTAATGTTGTCACATGCGGTTTCTTTCCCCCGCTCACACTTCTCCTTCCTCTCTTCCAGCTCTACATCACCTGCCACCTGAATGCTGTACCTGTAAGCAACACGGAGTCCCCCGATAAGGCGTGCACGCTCAACAATGGAAGGTGAGTGTTGTCCAGTAAATTATCGAGTTAATGGAAAATGAGAGTTCTAAAACATGACTCCTGTTCAGGTGGAGTTCAGCTGATGGCAATGACTACTTGTGTTGGCACTGTCAAAACCAAAATGAAGTGGGACAGATCCCCAGTAAACCCAGCAGCCCACGGGCGTTTGGTCCTCGTGGGTTTGTAAGGCCAGAAAAACCTGAATCCTTCTGGAGGAGCACTGTGACATCCAAAGGTGCGGTTTCAGGGCAACATCTTGATTTAAAGGGATGTCTGGCTTCGCCTTTTACACCATGTTACTCTTCCACATAATCCCTCTTGTTGTTTTTTTTGGCAGGTTGGGAACAAGAGGCCAAAGTGGGTCCCTTGCTGGTCCTGCCAGGTAAGCAGAGAAGTGGACCACTACCTGAAGACGAGATCCCTCGTGCTCTCTTAAATATCGGCAGACCTGTGCAGTATGGCAGCAAGTGGAGGAGTGGGATAAACTACAGAGTTGGTAGGGATGAAACGTTAACTCATCAGACCTGGACGGTTAGCTTTTCTATAGTGATAAATTTAACAAAATGCTGCAATTCTAACTCTTTGTATCCTTGATGCAGAGAAGCTTCCTGACTCCTCTACAGAAGCTGAGGATCAGACTTCTGAGTCTAACCAGGAAAAAGACTTGAAAAGTGAAGCAGACCAAAAAGGTAAAGCTGTGTGAAAAGACTTTATTAAAATGTGACTTTTTTTTTTTTTTTTTTTTCTTTTAAAGCTTGTGTCTTTAAATTTCAGATGCCAATGAAGACGGTGAAGTCGCTGCTCCTGTAGAAGAGCTCCACCCTGCGATCACTCTGGAGTCAGAGTCTGCAGAGATGAACACAAACGACACAGAGGCTCTGAGCGACGTCCTCTCCACAGATGTGTCTGCTACAGAAGTGACCGAATGGACGAACGCTACCACAACCTGAACTTTCCCAAACGGATGACCAAAGATATAATAAACGATTTAAAAGGTCTATTTGCTTTTTGTGTTTCACTAAATTGACATGGTGCAAATGATTACAATGGGTACAGTGTATACACTATTATCTTGCTCTTGTGGTGCATGGTTCTGTTAACTTGAACTATTTCCATGCTGCTTAAATAATTGGCTGCTCAATGTGTTAAAATCAATGTTTAGTTGCCTCTAAGGTTTCTGCCACAAGTTCGGTGTTTCCCTACATATGAAATGATTTCAAAGTTAGCTGTAGATGCTAAAAATCACTATTATTTTAAGTCTTCGTAGATGAACCTGAGGCTTCTGACATCTTAAACTTTCACATGTTTACAAAATGAATCATCAGGGTGTCAAATTGCAAGTATTTGAGTGGGCACACCTAAAGTGTCTACTGTTCATGTCTATTTACAGTAGATCAGCAGCCAGGATGCAAATGTTGAAAAGCTGCACACTCGGAGTCCAAAACATCCAATGTTTTGTTTGACTGTCTCATTTCCAGCTGCTGTTAAAACACTGAATCAGGATTTCTGTTTCAGTCATGAAGAGGGAATTTGTCTCATTAGAGAGAACCTGTTTGTGAATTGTCATGGCAACAGCTGAGAACATGATCCAACAGGCTGTAAAGCTCCATATCTATCATTAACAGAACTAAAGGTAAACTAGAAGTTGAGGTGTAAGGATCATCTCACACATTTTCACTGATTACTGTGATTGTAAATCACTATTAATCCAAATGAGCATTTTCAGAAAGGTAGGATTACTGCCTCTGGAAATGCAATTAAAAAGTATAAGATCAAACCAGGTTTAGCCCAGGTAACAAACTGTATTGTATTTAGTTGGTATAAGAAAGGAGACTTCCAGAAATCCATACACACTGCTAAGCTCAAATCTAGACTGCTTTTATAAATGTATTTGTTAAGCACTTTTAAAAACAAGGGTTTACAAAGTGAAGCAAACATGACAACACAGAATAAGAAACCACATAACAAAAAAACACCAACAACAAAGCAACCCACAGATGGGACATCCAACAAAAACCCAGACCAACATCAGAACCCAAACATGATAATGATTCAGGCAACATAATAATTCATAGTACTAACTCAGGCAACAGAGCAAACCCACATTCACCTGAAAGTCCAATAAACACATTTCAAGATATTAAAAATTCAAAAGATAAGACCTGAAATGTTTGTTATGAGTAAAAAAAGAAAATGTGCAAATTAAGTTTGCTCGTGTGGTTCTTGTCTTGTGTTTGTTTTTTACTATTTGTTTGAGGATTTAAGATGTTTTTTTAGACTTGTCAGGTGACTGTGGTTTAAAATAAGTGTCCTGAGATATTTATGACCAGGAATTAGACACATACTTGCTTATTTAGACTTGAATTTTAGCAGTGCAGCTACATGTCTCTTCCAACAAAGATCTAAATCAGAAAAACTAGATGATTTTTTTATAATCGTTTGATTGCAAACATAGTTTTATCTGGAGGAGAGGACTTCTTTCAGAGATGGTTTATTGTCCTCTAATACTTCTGAGTTCATGTTTACACTTCATCCATAAAACCAAATATGACATATTTTCCTTTCATTACCTGGCGTATATTTCTGACACCATGTGCTCTAAAAGATCTACACCTGTCTCCCTGAGGTAACACTAATGTTGTCTCTCTGCCCTGCTGCAGGTTGCAGAGATGAAGCAACCTACACCATGGGATGTGTGGACCAATCACATTCTTGTAGCTTGATTAGCTCAGGTGTAATTGCTTCCAGCTGTCTTCTCTTTAAGTGTGTTTGGTCTGAGCTGAGAAGGTTTTGAGATCCAGGGAGGATTGTGTCCAGTTTCTGAGTCTTCTGCAGACAGCTTTGCTCCAGGTGTTCTGATAAAAAAAAGAGCAGAATGTGGACTTCAGCTCTTTCAGTCTCTCTGCTGCTGATGACAGTATTTGTTGTTGCAGACACCGTCCGACCTCTGAAAGAAGAACCCATAATCGATTGTGAAGGAAGAGAGTATAAATTTTTGAGAGCTAACAAAGGAAAGTGCAGAGAAACACAAGTCAAAGATGAATCTACGGTCCGCGTAGCATGCACAGAGTCGAGCATGATCGTGGTGGTGAAGGCTGATCTGTATAAAACTGGACGCCTGGTGTCTGCAGAGGAGCTGTTTTTAGGAGAAGCTGATCACTCTCAGAGCAGTCGGTGCAGAGCTGAAGCTGCTGCTGACTCTGAGTTCATCATTGAAGCCGGACTGCAGGACTGTGGCTCTGAACTAACGGTGAGTCCCTGATGCTGGAGTGAATTCTGTTTCTTTTAGTGATCAACCATCTGTTGGTTTCTTTATGTGGTTTGGTCTGATTGTGATTATTTCCTCTGTTCCTGCGGCCCTAGCTGTCTGTCATTTTGATCTCTGACTTGGGAGTTTTGCATTGTGGGTGATGGTGCATGAGGAGAGGGAGACTGGTCTGATTCATACTGTAGATTTGTCCTGAATCAGTACGACATTTAGAGTATTTTTGGTATACTGCGGATCATGCATTTGTTCACATACTGCATTTTGGCCAAATCAGTAATCAAATCAACTCAAGTTTATTTGTATAGCACATTTAAAAACAGCTTCATCTGACCAAAGTGCTTTACAGGCAATGCATAAAAATAAATAAAAAAATAATCTATATATATATATATATATATATGTGTGTGTATGTATATAACCTTGACTAATATTAAGTTATTTAAAAAAATTATCATTTGGGTGGTGTTTGTTCTAACATCATGGTGATGAAGGCTCGTTGGAGGGACACTAGAATCACCCACAGCACTTCCTACGATAACGACTGCAGAGGGAGCTCAATGTGTGCAGCGCTAGAGTCCAAGACAAGTTTCCACAGGGGACAATAAAGTGTATCATGTCGTATCGCATTGTACCATACATACCAGAAATGTTTTTCTGTGAACAAACTTTTGAGTGAAATGTTTAAAAATTGGCTTTAACAAATAACAACTAGGATTATCTCTTAGTCTGAACTTTATCAAAGGAAAATGAATTTACCTTATTGTTCACTGTGCTTTGTTTGTTCTATTCATCCACAGATGACTGAAGACTCTGTGATTTACTCCAACAAGCTGATCGTCTCACCTGCTGTCACGTACCAAGGCATCACCAGGACCAACCCTGCTGTAGTTCCTGTTTCCTGTCACTATAAAAGGTGACATCTTTATCAGCCTCGAACAGAGAAGAATGCCAGCACAATGCTTTCAGTGTTTTAATGTGTAGACTGTGTTTTAACAGGACACACTTTGTGAGCAGCATCTCTCAGCCGATACTTCCGACTCCCTCCTCGCCAACAGTGACCTCCGATTTCTCTCTCAGGCTGATGAATGGTTTGTGAGGACTTTTAAAAAATATATTGTTTAGTCAAGAAAATAACAACAAACGTATTTATGAAGCTACAAGCAATTTGTTTGATAGTGTTGAGTTTTTATTTGGAATCATGGATCATTTTGAAAAGGTGTTTCCAAAGGGTCCTTGGTAGCCTAGTGGTTAGTGTGCACGCCCTGTAGTTCTCCAAGCGGATGGCTCAGGTTTGAATCTGACCTGTGGCTCCTTTACCTCATGCGCTCTCTCTCTCTCCCCCCCCCCCCCCCTGATTTCAGACTGGATCTAGTCTAGCTGTGTGACTGCTGGTAGTATAGGGGCCTAATTCCATTTGTAAATAAATACTTTATTACTATAAATACTATATTTTGCCGTTGGCAGTGTTAAGTTTGGAAAAGAAAACCCATGCAAGCTGGATTACGTCTGGTAGATTCATTTTAGCAGAATGCTAAAGACAGTGCTTTTGCAAGTGAGACAGTGTGCAAGAGTTTGAATGCAATGTTCTACTTCAAACTCTGACTTTGGACATACGTCTTCTTTTTTAGTCTTTCAGGAGGTGTATATGTTGCTCAAATAAAATGAATTTGTGTGTGAGAGACAGTCAGTGCCCCAGGTGGTGGGCCACCCCAGTCAACAAAGTCTGGACACAGCCCTGCATGGTATACCCTCCAAACATACATCAACACTGTGGATTATGAATGAATGAAATACATTGGTTCATGTTATAACATGATAACTTGTGGAAAGGTTAAAATGGAGGTTGGAGCTTTATGCAGGGAACTATAGATGTAAAGTGTTAGCTTTAAAGTCTTAAGTATTCTACATGTGGTGATGTTTGTGTTGGGCCTGCAGATGATTGGACACACGAGACGTTCTCCACGGTCTTCTTCCTCGGAGATGTCCTGCACCTGCAGGCGTCTTACACCGGTCCCGATTCTCCACAAAGACGACTGTTGATTGACAGCTGCGTGGCCACTCTGAAACCTGACGTCACATCAGTCCCCAGATACTACTTCATTCAAAACCACGGGTAAGAGTAGCTCCATGTGCAGTCAGAAAGAGCAGAACTTTATTCCTGTTGTTTTGTTTTAATGATTGTTTCTAACCTGTGTGGTTTTATCTTTTATTGTTCTGCTTGTTTGGTTATCATTTGAGTTTTGTGTACTTTTCCCTGTGCAAACATGACATGAATAAATACAATAAGACTGATTTCAGGTGCCTCACTGATGCAAAAAACGGAGGATCAAACACACATTTCAGACCCAGAACGAGAACTAACTCTCTTGAGCTGCAGATGGATGTTTTCCTGTTTCACCAGGATACGAGGAACTCTGTGAGACACTTTCAGAATAAACCGCATGATTCACAATCTTTGGAAATATTCCTTCATGGCATGTCTCCTCCTCTTTCCTCAGATATTCATCACCTGCCATGTGAAAGCTGTAGCCGACATGTGGAGGAGCAGCTTCACTAACAAGGCCTGTGACCACACACATTCAGGGTGAGTTCTTTAGTCGTCAGTCAGTCTGACTGTAAGAACCTTTTTATATTTTAAATCTGTGTACTTTTCTCTTCAGGTGGGAAAATGTGGACGGTGTCGATGATGTGTGTCGATGTTGTGATGGCTCCTGTTACACGACTTCTCTCACATGGAGCGATTTGACAAATGTGAGACCTCCTGCCTCGAAAGGTAAAGCTGTACATCACGACAAAACTTCTCCTCATTAGTAGGAAGAGTCATAAATACTCTCATTCATGTGTCATTGGTTTTTCAGATGTCGCAGTTTGTGGCAGAGTCATGCTCGGCCCTCTCGTCATTTATCCCATCAAGTAGAGAAAAAAACGATTCTGACAATAAATGGACAATGATTAAAATGTTTCTTAGCTTTGCATGGAGACAATGAATCATCCTGAGTCTGGACTGTCATTTGGATTCTGAGCCAGTTTTGTGTCCTAATCATTTTGAAGTACTTAAAGCTTCTCTCCAACTTTTATATTTGGTGTCAAATTAATTTATTGACAAACAAGAAATCCAACAATTCATACATTAAATTATTGACATGACCATACCGACATCCCTATAACACAGTGTTATTACAGTACTAACAAGAACACACGTTTGGTTTATGAGAGGAGAAAATACAAACACACGTTAGAGTTGAATAAAGTGGTTTATTAAAAGAACGTCCAGACTGTGGTGAAGATGTCACATGTACTCATTATTAAAACTGAAGATTGGACTGAACTTAAAAGCAGAAAAGTGTCTCTTCCAAACCTTTAAATCTGACCCAGTAGCAGATGATGTTCAGACTAATAATGAAGTGGATAAAAGCAGAAGATGTGTGAAACCTTTTCATTTAACTGAACTGATGAGCAGGTTTAAAGACACACAATAAGTTAACTGGTTTAGCATCTTTAACAAAGACATGAGCCAGTACTTACCAGTGGAGTCTGTGCCTGCGATGACTCGAGTAGAACATTAAATCGAGAGCATGCGTTGAGTTTTCAAAACCACGTTGAGCTGCTGCTCACATCAGGCAGAACCATTGAACATGTTTCAACTCAAGAATCAACCCTGATTTATTGTGAAGTTATCAAACTGAAATATTGGCTGCCGTTGTTGTAAACCTTAACAAGATGAAACATGAATTCCTCTACTTGTGAAACAAAAAAACAGGACAGAAGGAAAAAACGCAGTGGTACTTACAGCTTTAACTAACCTGTGAGTGGCAGAGACTCTCCTTCATTAAACTCAAATGATCAAGTGAGGACAGCTGATAAAACAAACAGGGTTGAGTTTAACAAGCATATGAAAGGTAACGTGTTCATCACAAACCCTCAAACAAGCATGACATTTAGAGAACATGTGGAGGAAGGGTCTGTCCCAGTGTTTGAGTTTTGACCATCACTGTTTTACACTTTGGGATAAGTTAATGAGGATTAAAGAATTTCATTTGATAGCTGTAAATGTTAAGATATCAAATGAAAACCGAGCGTTTTAATGCTCTGACCAATCAGAAACAGAGCACATTTCAGCCTCATTAGAAAGAATGAACCTGTTTTTCACATGAGCTAACATGCCTGGATACGCAACAACACAAACAAGGGCCTTCACCAAACTTGCTGCAAGTTTGGGGACATGTAGATCCAACAGCGAGCTCGCTGTGAGGGCCCCTGCTAATGAATGAGAAACAGAAAACGGTGAGACTTGCCTCAGGCTGAACAGGGCTACACTGAGACACGGCCTCAGCCAGTCCCCCAGGGCATCGCTACAGGGAGAAGAGAAATCTGAGTTTTAGCACTACAGCCATGAGCGAGCCAGAAGTCATGCTGCTGTACAGTCAAGTCAGTGCAGGCTAGTCTGCATGTGATGTGCACAGAGCATCAGTATACTGACAGATAAAGGAAACATACCAACATCTATAAATACAATGAAAGGAGAGATGCACATTAAATACAGTTCATCTTCAAGACAACAAAATCACAATGTCGTTTATTACTGGAGTACAAACCTGCTGTGACGTCTCGATTACATTTATGCCACATTTTATTACAATACAGATTTAGAACAATACGTTTACCATCATTAAGAACTTCGTCTGCTGAAGTTTAAGGGAGTAATTACTCCAAATCAAACAGAAAACAGCAGAGAGCATAAACAGAGACATGAAGCCCTCACCAAACAAAGTTGGGGACATAAAGTCCAACAGCACTGTGTGCTGTGAAGGCCTCACTGTTTAGAGAAGTATTCACAGAAAAACTTGCCTTGATAAAGGGGGGAGGGGGGGTACTGCCCATGTAACTCCAGCGCCTTCACAACACTACGAACCAAATCTACTACACTTCTACACACCTGAATGAAACATGAGAAAAAAGCCACAGAACAGAGATGGTTTGAAACAACAGTCTGGATTAGTGACAATATTCCCCCCATGCCCTCTGTGATGCTGTTAAACCTCTTGTGTTTGCTGTGTGTTCAGTGTCTCTTCCTCACAGCTCAGTAGTAAACAGTCAGTGTGCTACTAAAACACCAATACTGGTTTGTCTACTAGCAGCTGAGGACATTAGAAAAGGGTTGAGTGTCCAAACCTATTGAAGAGAGGGAGGTGGGCTTCAGAAGCGGCCTCCAGGAGACATGACGGGGGGCCTCATACCCAAAGGGGGGCGCGGAGGGGCTCCCTGGTACCCTGGGGGACCCACAGGAGGGGCCTGTACGTATGGAGGCATCCCTGGTATGTAGCCTGGCATTCCCTGGGGTGGACCCCCATACTGGCCTGCAGAGACACGGTAGATATTTGACTTAAAGCCACCACACCAAAGCCTTTACTATGGAAGACGATTGAGAGTCTCATGTTCTTGATTATGAGAACGTCATGTCTTATAAGATGAGAGTTGGTCATCTGAGGATTAACTTGGTTAATAATAAACCTTTTGTCTGATGAGGTTTATATTTGTTTTAAGAATGCTTTTTACATATCACACACTCAGATGATTTGAATGCTGCTTTTGGTATAATGATGCTCTGAGATCAAAGCTAAAAGCGGTATGCTAACATGGTAACTATAACATTATGTTGTTGAATCAAAGGCACAGCAGAGGCTGCCTGCTATGCCAAGATTTTTTTTCGATGATGCTATGGGTCATTAAGTCATAAGGTTTTATCATTTGGGGAAACATCTCTTGTAAGTCAAAGATAATTTATAGAGAAGCATGGATGAAGATTTCTATGATATTGAAACTTGATCTACGGGCAGGCGATGAGTACCAGGTAAGGGTTGCCTCATGCTGGCCTGCTGAGGAGACATCATGCCACCCATGGGACCCACTGACTGGGAGGCGGCGGCCGTCTGGCCTTGGCGGGGAAGACTGCGCTGGTATCTGGGCAGCTGAGCTCGAAACTCCTCCTACAAGACAAGAAGCAATGGGGAGAAATAAATGATGAAGCTTAACTACTAGAACGTCTATATTTTTAGATTTTTATACATGATTAACATCTTCAAAGGGCCGCAGCTGGACTACTCACCAGTGAGATATCCTCATCAGGGTGGATCAACTTACTGGTTGCACTGGAGGCGGTGAGGGTGGCAGGCTTACTGGTCACAGTGGAGGGAGGTTTGGAGACTATACTGCTACCAGCGTTGGGGCTGGACCCTGCTACAGTGGCCTGCGTGTAGTTTGGAAATGTGGACTTTGTAGGGTCAGAGGATGTGGAGGGGGGGAAGTGAGGGGACCCTGATACTGCCTGCTGGATCTGAGGGGAGAGACAGGAAAACACATTAGAGAGACGCTGCTGCAAAATATTGAAATGTCACAGTTGAAGGGCACATTTAGTCATAAGGTCACTATTATTAAAGTTTGTATTTGTTTTTAAAGATGATTTAGATATGTCAGTAGATGCCTCTTTATCTCCTCGATACCCTCAGATAGCCAGCAGGTGTTTCATTTTTATGAAATGTTGCAATATGAAAAATTATCTTCAGACTCTCTGCACCTTTAGAGTTTAAACTCTGAGCACATTAAATCTTTAAAACACCCACCACTGTTCACAAAGGTAGCTGTTATTAACACAGCTATAATTAAGTGTCCAAGAGAAACATGTTCCTGTATTCAATAATCTCAGTCTCCTCTTCCGTCATGTTGGACGACTTAAAGATTGTATTTAGAGAGCTACTCAAAGGAATTTAAATCAAACCATTATCGTGCCCTTTCACAGTATATCATGATTAAATTGTGCCATGTAATCCTGTTGCATTTGATTTCCACTGCAAAATGCCACATCGATGCAAAGGCCATGAAGAGGAGTCTCAACTGGTGGGTCGGGACCCAAAAGTGGGCCGTGGAGCTGTTTCCAGTCAGCGCTTTTAAACATGTTTTTGTTCCAGTTTTCATCAAATTAATCTGACTGGGTAGAAATATCTCAAATGTGAGTTGTTGTTGGGTTCTGAAGCAAGACCAGAAGAGAACCATCGCACCACTATGACATGTTTAAACTGCTGTTTTTAAACACAAGGCAGAGTAAACTTCAAAAGTACGACTCAAGAAAAAGCTTTCATATCAAACCTGAAAGAAAAAAAGTAAGAGCATGCTGTGTTATGTTGCCTTAAAGCTCAGAATTAAGAAGCCAGCTTTACAAATCTGCATACCTCTCTATTCTTTGACCATGTTCAGGAGAATATGTTCATTTTGTTTCCAGGTTTTCATAAATGCAGATTTGTAGCAAAAGAAAAAGCAATCAAATGAATTTCGCTAGAAACAACAAACCTTTTTAGAATTCTTTTCTGCCCACATAAAGGATTGGATTTCATTATTAATATGCAAAAAAAAACAATGAATGCCCCACAGCCAAGCTTCACACAGTTCATGCCAGCTGTAAAGCAGCAGGTTGTCGGAGCAGAGCAGGCACACAGCTGCGTACTTGTGATGTGATAGAGAACAGAGCTTTAGGAGAGGAAGACTGAGAGTCTGAACATGACGGGTCTGCGGTTGTACTTGCAACACGACTGCCAATCTGCAGCACAGGAAAAGAGTTCAAATAGGAAAGGAAAAATAATGGATTTAATTCTTTAGATAAATTCTCCATCACTGTGTGAGCACACAGAACGAGTTGAACCTCCACTGTTCAATAAGAGAAGTTCAGAGAGAACTTGAGAGTGGGAAATGTTTCACCTGTCCAGCAATGGGGAAGAGAGGCTTGGAGACATCCAGCTGGGCTGAGGGCTGAGAGGCAGCAGGAACTGTTGGTCTAGTCAGCATGTTTGCAGCAGCAGCAACCTGAGCCATGTGTGTGATGCTTGGACGGTGGGCCAGAGGGGGAGGCATGCCTAAAAAAAAAAAACAGCAGAAGATATTTATTCTTACAGAAGCATAAAAAGATTGTCATTTCTTCAAAGTATTTGCATCATTATGTAGCTGGTAGGACATTACCTGGTGGCATTCCTGGTATCATTGGCGGCATCCCTGCACCTGGAGGCATCATCCCGCCCATTGGTATCATCCTAAAAACATTAGGAAAAATAACTGTTTAAAATACCCATAGGGGGTTAATACATTTGTCAGACTTGATTCAAACTCCTAAGATTTACCCTGGAGGCATTCCTGGCAGTAAGGGCGGCATTCCTGGCATCATGGGTGGCACACCTGGCATCATGGGAGGAATTCCTAAAACAAAGAAATGTATTTTAACAAACTTATATGTGTAAAGAAAACCAGCGTGGAGCCTATTATTAAAGTAGCAGGACATTTACAATACCTGAATGCTAATAAATACTTAAATTGCATTTTATCTGACATGCTGCTACACATAGTGTAATCACTGTGATTAAAAGTAGTGATGCACGCTTTTGTTTTTTGTGTTAATATCACAATATTTTAATCTATTTGTCTGATGTCAGGCGTCGTCCCGATGTATACACACATTGCAGAGAGCATGAGGCGTGATTAAAGCGTCTTCATATCCATTTCACTACATCTAGTGTTGACTCATGTCTTGTGTTTCTCACCTGAGTAGCTGCCCGGTGGTATCCCTGGTGTACCCGAGCCAGGAAGCATGCCTGGCTGCGGTTGAACTGCAGCGGGCGGCTGGAAGGAAGGACCCGGCTCGTCATCATCATCGTCCTCATCAGAATCATCTTGATTCTGCTTTTTCTTCTGAGTGTCTGACAAAAAGGGGAAAGCATAATAAATCTCTAGAACAAAAAAAAATAACAAGACAGCACATTACGGGTATTTTCTTCTTGTTAATACCTTGGTTCTTTTGTTCTAACACTCTTCTCCTCTCGTCCATGTCTTTTTCTGGAATCCCTTCCATGCCGTATATTTCTAGCTCTATATCTGTCCGTCCAGGTATCGCATTAGGAACTCCGTCGATGGTCTCTTTATGTACCTGTAGATACAGTGATGAGATGTTGATATTCTACTCTCTTTCCTATTGTATGATTCCGCTTAAGTTTTGCTTAAAAATAAAATCGCAACAATAGATAGTATGTAATTGGATGACTTGATGTATTGCAATACTTTAGAATCGCCATATCCCTTCAAAAATATCGACACCCATGAATCGTGATCGAGTCAAGACAAAGGCATATCGTATATCGTCCCCGTCCTACAATGGACCATCATTTCATTTACACTTATCCCATACAGTGGACACATAGGGGTATAACCATAGACTGTAAAAAATACATTAAGTCTATGAGTAAAACAAAGAGTAAGGTCTAGACCTACTCCTTTTGTTAAATGTCTTGAGATAACATTTGCTTGATTGAATTGCTTTTAACTAAATGAACCTATGTCTGCCATTGAGTGAACAACAATGAATACGGGGTAGTGCAGTGCATAGTACACATGATTTCATTTGATGAGTGTTTGGTTCATTGTTTACTTTGCTCACCTGCATACAGTGGATTGCGAGCCCGGGACCAGTGTACAGCTTCTTATGGCAGATGTGACACTTGAAATGTTTGGCCTTCTGATGCTGAATGAGAATCTTCTCATCGTCAAAGTCTCTGTTACAGTACCTGAGGTGACAGTTCAGGAGGCTCAACACAACCGAACTGGTATTACAGGAGGACTGAAGCACACCTCAGGACGGACACACACACACACACACACACACACACACACACACACACACACACACACACACACACACACACACACACACACACACACACACACACACACACACACACACACACACACACACACACACACACACACACACACACACACACACACACACACACACACAGGACTAATTATCATATTTAGCACTAAAAGTAAATTATTACAAAAGGATACCAGCACCAAGGCTTCATTTGCTTTTTCTTCTTTCTTCCCATGTTTTTGTCTCTCGGCTCAAAGCCTGTTAATCAAACAAAACAACACAGCTTACATACCAACACAGCACTGAAGAAAGTAAAGATGGCGTCCAAATCTCCAGCTCCGAACAGCAGTGTCACAGCGCCCTCTATCGGTCAACACCGACTGGTTTCGATTTCTTCTCGATACTTGTGTTTCTATTTTTATTTTATTTTTACTTGTTTTATATATATTATTTTTATATGTTTTATTTTATTTTTAATTGTTTTTATTTATTTTATTTTTACTTGTTTTTATATTTTTATTTTATTTTCATTTATATTTTTATTCTCGATACTTGTCTTCTCGATACTTGTGTTTCGACAAAGATACAGCTAGCCTTATATGTACTCACATATATTTATATTTCGCTATTCAGTCAATTGCAAATGATTAAAGATAATAGTTTTCTTTTAGCGGGGGATCGTTTGGCCCCGGTGTTATGACGAGAAATCATAGACTGTAAAAATAAATGCATACACCTTGCGGAAGTGATTTAAAAAAATGTTTACATGGTTTTTTCTTGAGGCAGATCTGTGATGAAAATGTATCTGAAGTTTATACTTACTAAACGTTTAATGTCCGTATTGTTGTGGAGGCTCGGTAGCAGCAGGGTTTTCAAAGCCTGAGCTGCAAAACAAGTGTTTGACTCT